>NC_134017.1:34606236-34818736 GCF_040712315.1 Castanea sativa
TCCACCTTTATTGCCATGTGCACCATGTCCTCCAACTCCACGTAGTGTTGCAACTCCACCACGTTGGCAATGTCCCGATTCAGCCCATTTAGAAACCTTGCCATGGTCGCTTCTCTATCCTCCTCTACATTTGCCCGAATCATGGCAATCTCCATCTCCTTGTGGTAGTCATCCACGCTCCTATAGCCTTGAGTAAGACTCTGTAATTTCTGATACAAGTCCATATAATAGTGACTAGGAACAAACCGCCTCCTCATGATTGCCTTCATTTCCTCCCAACTCTCAATAGGTCTCTCATGGTTTCTCCTTCTGTTCATCACAAGTTGATCCCACCATATAATAGCATAGTCGGTAAACTCAATGACGGCGAGTTTTACCTTTTTCTCCTCGGAGTAGTTGTGACACTCAAAGATTAACTCCACCTTCTTCTCCCACTCCAAGTATGCTTCTGGATCATTTTTCCCTTGGAATGTGGGTATCTTCATTTTTATGTTTCCTAGGTTCCTGTCAGTCCCATCTTGCCATCTTGGATCTCTTCGGAAACCTCCACCACGCCTTTCTCTCCTTGGCACAAACCTGCCTTCATTGTTCAGTGAAGCTTGATCTTCTTCATCTTCAAACTCATCCTCGTGGTAGTCATCAGAATCATTCATGTGAGAACGCCTTTCTTGCCTTCTAGCATTATGGCCTCTTTGGGGACGCTCCTCACGCAAAGTAGCAATAACAGTGTCTTGCCTATCCATCCGATCCCGAATCTCATTAAACACCACGTTCATGCGTTCAAATTGTTGTTGCATAGTCTGTAAAATGATGGACGACTCCTCCCCTCCTTCCCTATTTGATGTTTCACACCTGAAAGACATACTTTTGAAACAACAGAGAATTGTTAGAAATAATTCCTCACAACACTCCCTCACGTGTTTGCACTCAAATTATGTCACTCCCACTCGTGTTTCACTCTGAAATTGGCTTTTTCCCGATATTAGTCTCACACTCTCTTGCCTTTTTCCACTCGTAGCTTCGCCTTTTCAGTTCTGCAATGAACTAACAAACTTGATCAAGATATTCAACTTGTAGTGTTAAAACAAATACCAATGGTAAGAAGATATGACAGAAATACCAAATCAAAGGAAGAAGATAAAAAAAAAAAAAAAACAATATTTTGGTCTGAGAGAACTGAAACTACAAACAAAAATTTTTTTTTTTTTTTTTTTTTTTGCTATTTCCTTTCAGATGTTTCTTTTTTTTTTTTTTTTTTTTTTTTTTTTTTTTGGGGACTGGGTGCACGATTTTAACCTAGTGCACTTCAACAAAAACAAAAAAAATAAGAACGATGAATGAAGAACTCAACAAAAACAGGATAGGATGATAATAGGAAACAAGATAAAGGGATAGAAAACTGATTTTAGAACCTGTGCTCTGATACCAAATGATGCAAACCTCAATCGACACGCTTTGAGACCCAACAAAAATATTGGAATATTTAACCCAGGAAAGCTAAAAATCAGATTTATGATAGAAACCCTGGCCCAACGTTTATAAAAGAAACGCGAACCAAAGGTATAAGTTGACCTTGACCCAATGATTATAAAGAATCACGAACCAAAGGTATAAAGTTTGAACGCCACAAGGAAGAATCCTTGATAAGTTCACAGTTCTTGAAGAACCAAAAGAGAGCAAAGCCTCACCTTTTCTGAATTTTATTCAATAATAATCTCAAAAACGTTTACAGACTTCAGAGCCTATTTAAGGACTCCACAAAACTTGACAGACAAGAAAATATATTCTAAAATAACTCCTAATTGATACCTTACCATATCAGGAATCAAGTTTGACCTAAAAAGCATTAAATGCACCTAAAAACAAGGAAAATACCTAAAAAACGTACTAAATAATAAAACCCTAAATAAAAGCTGATTTGGTCTGAAATTAGCAGATCCAAAATAGGAAAAAATCTGCCTTAACTGATACAGAGCTGGAAAGTCAATCAGCCATTAATTCATGCCATAAATCACTCCCAATTAAGTCAGATCAGCCCTAAATAGCTTGAATTAAATTTACTACACTTTCATCTTCCTTTGGGCCAAGCTTGGAACATCCTGCGTTAGAATCAGCCCAAATCTCTTGAATCAGCCCATTAAGTGCTTCTTGGATCTTCTTGGATCTTGCTCTTGTAATAGGCCCAACTGGAACATGCAATGGATCCTTCAATGCTTGTTGATTCTCATCAAGCAGGCATCTATGGCAAACAACATGGAATACTCATCCCAAGAACTAACATTTATCTATCATGGCATCACATCACATATTCCCAAAGGCGGAAACATATTATGGTAGAATCAAACAAACATGTTATTGCATCTAAACATCAAGATCATGGCATTCAAACTAAACATGTTCATATTCATCACTAAGGTAACATCATATTTCCAAACAAACGCATGTTCATATGAATGCATAACTTACCTCACTTACCTTACTGCATCACAACACCACACATCAATGCATGTCATATGCATGTTTATGGCAAAACAAAAGTGCAAACCCTAATTAGCATCAAAGGGGTAAAACAAAGCAAAGCAAAGAAACAAAAATTTGCGAATACAAATATTAACTTAAGATAGAAGCATGTAATACGAATAAAATAAAGAAATAGAAGAAAACAAGGTCTAGATTAGAGTTTCTGGGCATGAGTATGCATGTGCATATATAGGGCCTACGTGTGCAGCCCAGTTGTATGCGTACGCATACTTCAAGTATGCATGTGCATGTAGTAAGCATGCGTACGCATACACCCCCTAAACCCTAGCTTGGAAAGCAAGAACAACACAAAACAAAAACTAAATCTAACAACCTATCATAGAAAAACAACGCAAACCTACATTAAGTAGACATATTAAAACATATATGAAGCAAAAAATAAGAGAAAAACACAATTTAAACAAAGAAAAGGATGCAAGAAGAGCTATAATTTTTACCTCCAAAACAAAGGCTCATTGGCTTGATGTTGACTGTTCCCCCAATCAATCTAGTCACTGTTGGAAAACTGGTTTTGCATTTCATACAAAACACGCAGCAGAAGCAACAAACACGGTTCTACTTCATTCATGAGCGATAACATGTAACCTTGAATTTTAGAATAAAGAATAGAAAGTGTACCTTGATGCAGTAAAATTGAAAACCAGGACTTGAAAATACCTTTAACCTTCATCTCAATTCCACATGGTGCGCAAGAAGTGTGGTCTCTCAATCAATTTTATTGTACGTTGATTCTCAAACAAAAATCCTACTTCTTCTCTTGTAGAGAAAAATTGTTTTATTTCTTTTCATCATACGTACATTCTAACTACCTTGGTAGTTACTTTATTTAATAACTCTTATTAAATAAAAAATGATTATCAAATTGGGTTAGCCTTTTGGGCCTACCCAATTGGGATTTAGTTTGTGGCTTGAGATGGGACCAAAGGGAACAAATAAGACTTTAGCTACAATGGGCCTTAGGCTTTTCTGTCAACTCTTGACAAGTCCAAAGTTACCATTAATTATATTTAATACCACTATAAAAATATAATTGCACCTTAGGCCTTATTAATAAATTATATCCCAAGACTCTAATGATATCATTTGACCCCTCCATAAAATATCCATAGTGAACAAAGTCATAAGGAACTGTCACTTTGTAAACAATTATTTTATCCTTGAGTACCCGGTTTAATCTTTTAGTTATTCACATTTATTGAAAACCAATTTCAATAAATATAAACTTTAGTAACTCCTTACTAAAGTGGGCACCCTAAATAACCAGTTCCCATTAAACTTATCTCAAGGGAATATTTCATGTCTCTATAAAAAGAGATTGTGGATTCCATCTTGAGAATATGTGTTCCCTTAACACTACGCGTGGTTACCTAACATGCTGAGGTTTTGACCGTGAATATTAGATCTCACTCCTGATATATCAAAGTAACTTACATTTTATGATCAGGTTCACTACCCTCTCAGGATTGAGAGTCTATGAAATTAGAATTCGTGAGATTAATTATTTAGGTGACAGTTGTTGATTGAATAATTAATCTCACAGCGGTGTAGTTCAATATGTCTTAACTTTTAAGACACATCAACTAGAAGTCTCCACTTCCATGTGTTAGGATTTGTGCCCTTAGATCCTATTGTATGATGCTATGTATGATATTATGTATGACATGATGTATGACTTAATATTGTGTTTGATAAAGTTATTTTATAATTATCTAAAATAATAGTAACATGAATATGGAACATTATCATATATAGTCCATGAGATGCATTGTATGTGATTTATGTGAAAAGTCACAGAAGATGTAAATCACAAATTCTTTGTAAACTCAGAATTTATAGTTCGTAGTAGGTGATGAAATTGGGCATTTCATCAGCGAAGACTATAACGTTTTAACTAAGATGATTTGTCTTGATCATGGAAGTAGAGACTTCTAGTTGATATGTTGATATGTTTTAAGAGTTAAAACATATTGAATAGGACCACTGTGAGATTTATTATTCTCCTAATGACTGTCAAATGAATAATAAATCTTACGACTTCTATTTGCATGAACTCTTAATCCTGAGAGAATAATGGACCTGATCATGAAGTGTAGGTTCCTTTGATATATCAGGAGTGAGATCTGAAGTGACGGTCAAAACCTCAGTATGTTGGGCAGCCACATTTAGTGTTGATGGAACATATATTCTCAAGATGGAATTCATATTCTCTTGATGGAGATATAAAATATTCCCTTGAGATAAGTTTAATGGTTTCAGTTATTCAGAGAGTTAGGCCTAACCACTTTAATAAGAAATTACTAAAGTATATATTTATGAAATTGGATTTCATAAATATATAATGAATAACGTTAAAGAATTAAACCGGGTACTCAAGGATAAGATGTAGTAATTTACAAAGTGGCAGTCTACATTTATGACTTTGTGTTACTACGAATATTTTAGGAAGGGGTTACGTGTATAATAAAGTCTTGGGATATAATTTATTAATAAGGCCTAGAGTGCAATTATATTTATATAGTGGTATTAAATATAATTAATGGTAACTTTGGACTTGTCAAGAGTTGACGGAAAAGCCCAAGGCCCATTGGAGCTAGTGTCTTATTGGTCCCTTTTGGTCCCACTCCAAGCCACACACTAAAGCCCAATTGGAAAGGCCCAATAGGCCAACCCAATTAGATAATCAGTTAGTTATAAAGGGAGAAACATACAAAATTTTTATAAGAAGAGATTAGTGAAAGAGAGAAAAGAAAAAGAAACGGTGTGTGAGAGAGTGTGAAACACACTTTCATTCTCCCTTTGAAAACTGATTGAGAGACCACACATCTTGGGCGTAAAGTGGAATTGGAGTGAAGATTAAAAGTGTTCCCAAGTGCTTCTAATCTTTGTTTTGAATCTCTCCACACCAAGGTACGCTATCTTGTTCTTAAATTCTCAAATTTACATGTGCACGTTATCAATCATGAATGAAATAGATCATTGTTCGTTGCTTCCGCTGTGTGTTTTGTATGAGATACAAAACCAGAATTTTTCCTTTACCATGATCACGAAAAACCATCTTAGTTGATGTGTTATAGTCTTCACAAATGAAACGCCCAATTTCATCACTGGCTACGGACTATATTTTGAGTTTACAAGGAACTTGTGATTTATTTCTTCTGTGACTAAATCACATAAATCACATACAATGCATCTCAACGACTATGATAATGTCTCATTAGTTTATTTGCAAATAGTCTCATATAATTAAACAAATTAATTATTTATGACATTCTAATAAATTGAATTTTAGGGCATAAACCCCAACAATCGCCCACTTGTCCTCAAAGACAATTTACCATATATCCATCACTTATTTCCTTTAAAGTAATTCACAGTCACTCTAAGGCAAGTTTTGGAAACAAGTTTCAGCCAGATGTGTATCTTCACCACCTAGGATGAACCCATATCTTGAAGTCCAACTTCATGAATCACAATCAAACTACAAGTTAGTATTTGTACAACTAGCAACCATCAAATCCTTACTTTGGTTGACAAGCATATAATCCCTCATACTCCTAAGATATTTGAGAATATGCTTTACTCTCACTAAATTAAGTGATCTTTGAATCAATTGATATTTGCTTACTATGCCCATCACAAAATAGATATTTAGCCTAATATATAGCATAGCATAAAGACTTCCTATTGATATGGTATAAGGAACTGTCATAATATGCTCTTCCTGTTATATGTCTTAGGATTATAGTCATTTATAAAGGAACTTCAAACTTAAAAGGAAAGAATCCTTTCTTGAAGTATTACATGCTATACTTGGCTAAAATCTAATCTATTTAAGTAGTTTGAGATAGACCTAACATCCTAATTTTTGAATTTTAACAAAGTTTAATTCTTAGGATGTGACCAGTCTTTCCTAAGTACTTTATATCAAACTGGACTAGACAACAAAAATCTCTATTGATGACAATAACTCTACATCATTCTAAATGATTGGAATGTCATCAACATACATTAATAGATTTATTATTATATATAGCTTTTATACACATAAGGCCTTTTAATACTTGATCAAACTCAAACAATTTGATTGCTTGATCAAAGATGATATTTTATGATTCAGATGCTTGCTTTAAAATGGACTTTAAGCAACTTGCATACTAAACACTACTAGTTCTTTGCTATAAACAAGTCTAGTTACATCATATAGATGTCTTCCTCAAGATTGCTACTAAAAGAATCTTTCTTGATATCCATTGCCATATTTCATACAAATGAAATATAATGAATAAGAGAATCTAGATAGAGACAAACTTAACTATTGGTGAAAAATCTTTTCATAGTCGAACCATTTTTTTTTTTGAATATATCTTTTCGCCACTAGTCTTGACTTTGAAGGTTTGCACCTTCAAATATATCAATCTCATTTACTTGTAGACCTATTTGAAAACAATAGGCTTAATGCCACTAGGTGCCTCTATAAATTCTAGACTTTAAATAGAATCTAATTCTATTCACATAACCTTGATCCAGTAATCCATATTCATATCATCTATTGCCTTTACGTAGGACCGAGGATCAAATTCATGCCCTTGTGAAATGACTTCAAAAGTTTATTACAAAAGTATGAATTTATTTGGTAATTGATAATCCTCCCACTACGATATTGTACCATGTAATAGTTATCTAGAATAATGTCTTGTGATACAACCATCTCATTTCTAAATGTATTTTATATTTGTCCTAGAACAAATTTTGACATTTTTCTTCTAGAACATTCTACCTTTAAAAGAGCCCTATTTCTTGTATGCACCGACTTAATGAAGTCATTGGAACTTTGTTCCTTTACAAAAAGGAGCCCTATATCATATTATCCTCTAAATAGAATTCATAGACTGAGAATATAACAAAATAAGGGTTCTAAAAGTCCATCTTTTACCAATCTTGAATATCTTTTAGATTAATAAGATCTAGACATAAGTGCCAAAACATACAATACCAAAGGATGGAAACTTTCTCTTTAAAAAGTAAAACACATAAACTTCCATCTAGAAGATAATCATGGACAATGCTTAGCTTTACCAAAAAGGAAACACTTTCCTTTTGGTCATACTTTTAAGTCTAATTTCCTTTTGGCAACTACTAGGGCAACTAGCTTATCCAACTGTTTGGTATTATAATTCCTATTCTTACCACCTTTACCTTTCGGTTTAGGCTAAAAATTTGAATTAAATCATATTGATTCTAGCCTTAACTTTTAGGATGTCTTCCATTGTACAGAACTCACTTATCAATTCAGATAATATAAAAGAAATTTATTTATTTTCAAAACAATCTGAATTGATCAAATGATTCTAACAAGGACTTGTGGATCATATCCATATGAGATTAACAACTAATCTCTACATCCAAGAATTCCAATTCATTTTAAAATAAAACATTTTCATAAAATGATATAGAATTGGAACTCCTTAAGTCTTTCTTAGCAATCAAAATGATTCTTACCAAACATCTCATTTAGACTTAATATAAAGTCCAAGTCTAGTACTAACTCTTGCATCTCATGCTGTAGCACAATTGAGATAGAAGCCAATGTAACATTTTAGCATTTCAATGGAGACTATGATCACATCATAAGCTATCTTCCATAAATGCATCATGTATAGGAAATTATGACAATGCTGAATTGAAACATATTTATGTATTTCAGCTCCTTTAAGCACCATATCCAAAATTATTTCTAAGTGAATGTGATTCAATTAAAATATTAGTTAGAGAACAAAAATTTATGACAACTTTATTTTGAGATTATGAACTTAAATACCGGAACATTATATTTTGCAACCACTATCATATAATATGGAACCCATAAAAACATATTATATTAGGTGCAACGACAACCCAATCCATGTCTATAATTCCTTGGTAGCAAGTATATTATAAACACCATGATTGATTGAGAACTAATTTGATTATTAGTGCTATCATGGTAACTCTTATCAAACGCTAATAATATGCCATATTAACTTTAGTTTCTAAGTAATAATGACATAGCTCGTTTGGGAGGTTAACATTACACTTAGTCTAGTATACACCATTATCTAGAATCATGTGTAGCCACATTTCATCTCCCTAATAGTGTTTAAATTTGGAGTACCATGAAACAAAACACCTCCTTTGGGATCTTGAGGCATATACGCTAAGACGAGATGCTTGGTCACACTACTTTAAACTGATAATGGAGGCCGTGAGATCCAACCCTTGTATCTCTCTCCCACTAGAAATTTTAAAGCAAGTGGACTGTTCTGAAATCATTGTGATCTCCTCACAATTTTAACCTTACGCATCGAATGTGTTTAATTGTTTAAATTTGATGTGATGTTACTAAGTCAAGTCACAATAGCGTAACGAACATTTGCGCAATCACAAAGAAGTTTAATCATGTAATCCATGAAGTAAATACCCTCTGCTTGGAATGCAAGACTTGAAATCAAGACAAGGTATCTATTCACATTACAATAAACTTAACAAAAGGGTAATTTCAGCACTCCCACTTGTTATTTGGGTTTTTCTTAAATAATTGTGATTAGATAAAGACTCTAATCTGATTAGAATCACTAACTAAAATGGAAGTCCTAAACTATTTAGGATTCCTTAAACACTAATGAATCAAAAATTAGTTATATAGAACTCTATTCTTAATTTACTAGATAAAGTATTCTAATCTCATTAGAAACTATATAACTTTAATTAGAATTTTAATCTCATTAAAAACCTCTAATTAAAATAAATTAAGGACTTTCAATTATACAACAATTTAGGACAAAGAGTTCTATTTAACTAACATCTTTGGTCTCATTAGGTCTTTTAGTTAGATAATGATTAATGTATGTCCTTAACTTTTAAAGACTATAATATTAATCACATAGCCTTGCTTTTTATCAAAGTTTTAACACTTAGTAAAAGACAAGTGAAAATTCAAAATTCAGTGCCTTTGATCAGTCGAACCTATTACTTGATCGATTGAAAAATGAAGAAATTCATCATAAAGGTTTTGCCTCATTCGATTGATTCTCGATTCCTGTTTGATTGATCGAAATTAACCTTCGATCGATCGAAAGGAATTCTCGATCGATCGAGTCGATCGGTTCTCGATTCCTCTTCGATCAATCGAAAAGTACATTCAATCGATCGAAAGGATTTCTCGATCAATTGAAACTCGCATAACTGAATTTTTCAGAATTTCCAAGCATCCGTTTTTGATAGTTTTTGCAATTCCCCATCAAAAACATCTTTTGATTTTATGAATGAAGATTCACAAATCAAACATTAAGGTTTTCAAGATCATTATCAACAACCCTAATAATGTTGAAACCCTTGAAATTAAAGTGGGCCGTATCATACAATCACAAAACTAAAAAAGAAAACATGCCCACGGCCATAATTAATATATAGATTCCAAGAATGCAAACATTCAAAGAAATTAAAGTGGGCCGTATCATACAATCACAAAACTGCTCACATGATATTATTTATATCCGTGTATCTCCATATAACTTGCAACATATGAAACACACACATCAAAACTAACAAATGGATCCAAGGCATCCAAGACAATTAACAGTGCTTATAAGATGGCCAACAAGCATTAACGTTAAATCGTCTTATTATCATTATCCTTAATAAGAAAAACAAAGATGGCCAAGGAAATAAATGTTAACACGTTAATAGCATCAACAATAGTTATGGAATCAAATGCAACAACTATACCTACTATATCCAAGAGAAGCAAAACGTCCAAGCGGTGCAAAACCGTAATGCGCACACTTGATATATATACCAATTTTACTTAAGACGTTAAAACTGATGCTATGAACTTCATTGTAGATCATGATAACACCAAGAAAACAGTTTTTCTTTAATTCTAAGACGTAATCACATGTTATACAAGCATGATATTGAAGACTGCTCTGATACCAATTGTTGGAAAAATTGGTTTTGCATCTTATACAAAACACGCAGCGGAAGCAACAAACACGGATCTACTTCATTCATGAGAGATCACATGTAACCTTGAATTTTAGAATAAAGAATAGAAAACGTACCTTGATGCAGTGAAATTCAAAACCAAGAATTGAGCATACCTTTAATCTTCATCTCAATTCCACATGGTGCCCAAGAAGTGTGGTCTCTCAACCAGTTTTATTGTACGTTGATTCTCAAAGAAAAATTCTTCTTCTTCTCCTTGTAGAGAAAACTGTTTTATTTCTTTTCATCATATGTACATTCTAACTACCTTGGTAGTTACTTTATTTAATAACTTTAATTAAATAAAAACTGATTATCTAATTGGGTTAGCCTTTTGGGCCTACCAAATTGGGATTTAGTTTGTACCTTGAGATGGAACCAAAGGGAACAAATAAGACTTTAGCTCCAATGGGCCATGGGCTTTTCTGTCAACTCTTGACAAGTCCAAAGTTACCATTAATTATATTTAATACCATTATAAATATATAATTTCACTCTAGGCCTTATTAATAAATTATATCCCAAGACTCTAATGATATCATTTGACCCCTCCATGAAATTTCCATAGTGAACAAAGTCATAAGGAACTGTCACTTTGTAAACAACTATTTTATCCTTGAGTACCTGGTTTAATCTTTTAGTTATTCACATTTATTGAAAACTAATTTCAATAAATATAAGCTTTAGTAACTCCTTACTAAAGTGGGCGCCCTAAATAACCAGTTCCCATTAAACTTATTTCAAGGAGATATTTCGTGTCTCTATAAAAAGAGATTATGATTTCCATCTTAAGAATATGTGTTTCCTCAACACTACGTGTGGTTACCCAACATACTGAGGTTTTGATTGTGAATATTAGATCTCACTCCTGATATATCAAAGTAACCTACATTTCATGATTGAGTTCACTACCCTATCAAGATTGAGAGTCTATGAAATTAGAAGTCGTGAGGTTAATTATTCAGGTGACAGTTGTTGATTGAATAATTAATCTCACAGCGGTCCAGTTCAATATGTCTTAACTCTTAAGACACATCAACACATCAACTAGAAGTCTCCACTTCCATGATCAAGACAAATCATCTTAGTTGATGTGTTATAGTCTTCACAAATGAAACGCCCAATTTCATCACCAACTACGAACTATATTTTGAGTTTACAAGGAACTTGTGATTTATATCTTTTGTGACTAAATCACATACAATGCATCTCAAGGACTATGATAATGTCCCATTAGTTCATTTGCAAACAGTCTCATATAATTAAACAAGTTAATTATTTATGACATTCCAATAAATTGGATTTTAGGGCATAAATCCCAACAGTCACAACCAAACTACAACAAGTTAATTAAATCTTGAATCTTGAAGATGAAGATTAGAAAAGGTCTCAAGTAGAAAAATATTGACTTAAGAGTGTTTTGTGAAAAACTCCCTCTTTGATTCACTATTTCTAGCGAATCTTGTGTGTTTTCCTCTCGAATTCTGTCCCTTCAAAAGGTACAATGAATGGCTTTTTATAGTCAGAAAATAAGTGCTTAGAATAGCTCCCAGACGATGTGTGATTCATTCAAAAGCCAATCTTTAATGTAGAAAAACTTGTCTTTCATAGTTTTTGGAACCTTAGCATGTGGTGTTTATAGATGCCTCTCTTTTGATTCGTGAGCTCTGCTAACGAAATCAAAAGAACAAGAGACAAAAAATTTTGTTTCAACGAACAGATCCAGCCCAACCTATGCACACAGCAAATAACATACATACATGGGGCGGGGTGCAACTCTGCAGAATTGCATGGGATTCGTATGTCTGAAGTCCCACTTTTGTTACTCGGGAAACGAGTAATGACAAGTTCACTATCCCAGAACTTGTTTTGCCAATTGCAAGCAGAAAGCGAGTTACTCACTATCTTAGAGTCACTAAAAAGAAAATAAAATTTGGACAACAGCCTTAAGCATCAACCATGTTTGGTTAATATAGCTTGACCTCGATTAATTAATTCAATTACCCAAGTTGATTAATTAGGTCCAATTACATGAAAATCGTGGAGGCACCAACAAATCACAAAATAAACTAAATATAGTGGAAATTAAATTGACACAGTGATTGTTGACAAATGGGAAAAACCTTTCGCAAGGCAAAAACCCTACCGGATGTATTTAAGGTCACCACTCCCAAGAATCCACTAATCAACAATCAAGTAGTTACAAGTATAAGGAATCTTACCACTACCCTAGCCTATCCTAAAATACGAGCTTGCAGTTGAACCTTTGCTCCAATACCTAATTGGACTTGATCTTGTAGTAGCCTTCTTTCCTTTAATGCAAAAATCTTCAATCTGTGATTAACCCTTTTGCACAGATCCCAGTATGTGACTAACTCCAACAACTTGAATGGTTGTTGTTAGCTACAAAATTCTTCACTTCTTCAATAACAAGGATCTGGAAGAACTTTGTTACAAAGCCCTATAGTGCACAAACATAGTAGCTTCTCACAGAGAAAAAATAAACTCTTAGTCTTTGTATTTGTGTGTGACGACTCTTAAAATAAGCTTTATATATGTCTAGGGTTGTGAGAAAAAAAACCCTAAACAAATACATCAACATGAGCCAAAATTTGGATCTGAAAATTCTAAATTCATAAAGCTTGATAGATTGAGCTTGTGTCGAGCTGCTTATTAAATCTTGATATCAGCTTTTTGTCGAGCTATCTGTCAAGCTTCAATAAAACAGGTTTTCTTCACTTCTTTCTTGGATCAATCTTCATGTCTTTAATACAATCACTTGATATGTATCAAACCCAACTTAGATCTACCCAATTTACAAGTAAAGTGCATTTTATCAAAGGGTTAGCCAATTACATAGAAAATATGACCCTAACAATCTTCCCTTTTGGTAATCCATGACAAAACCACAAGCATAATTATGAGAGAAGTATAAACAACAATCTCCATAACTATTACACAGAGAATTACATAAGTCTAACTAATACAATGAACTCTTGAAAAACTTTGCAAGAAGAGAGATCGTGGCATGATAGACTTGCAACCTGTCTTATCTAAAACCTTTAAACAAGATTCATCATGGCATCAAGTATGAAACATAGACAAGTTTCAGAAAAGAAGAAACATATGTATAAAGAGGAAAAAGAAACACATGTAAGATGATGGTGAAGAAAAATACATCATCATATATATATCAAATGAGTACAATGTATGTAAAGTGGTCTCAAAACCATGGTACCTGAAGTGAGAAAGATACATCAAAACCTCACTACATCTCTCAAAGCACTCTCCCCCTAACTAGTGTATCTTTATGCTAGCTCTCCCCCTAACAACATGACTACTCTCTCATAACCAATACTACTTCCCCTTTCTGTCATGAGTGATAGAGGGTTAATCACTAAGATACAGTCATCTTATAATTGCTAAAAAAATTCAAAAGCATCATCATCATCATCATCTCCACCATCAGAAGAATCCTCAGTAGGCTCAGGTGAAGGAGAATGAGCAAATCCACCAAGACGAGACTGATGGCGAGTGATGTGATCAATCCTGGTGTTCATTTGACACATCTCATCATAAAAATGGTCAAGACATCTACCAAAATCAGAACGCATATGGTGAAGCTGATCCAAGATGGCAGTAAGCGAAGCCTCTACTTTAGAAGATAAGGATGAAGCAGATGAAGAAGACAGTTGAGTAGCATAGGTAGCATACTCAACAGCATGGAAAGCAACCTCCTCCTACTAAGTGCAGGTGGACTCATCGCGAGGCTGTTTGGCCTTAGAGGCCAGCTGGGCATCACTCCTTCAGATAGATCCCTGAGTAATGGCACCCATGATTGAAAAGAAGGAACAGTGACATGCAGGTGTGTGAGAATGTGTGTGATTGCCTAAGAAAAAATTAGCTTATCACGTGTAGCTGTGTCTTAATAGATATCTACCATGGATACTATCATATGTGGGGGAAAGTCGATAGAGAGACCCTCTTATAAAGAGAAAAGAAAATGAGTATGAGGCTTAGTGATAATGTTAGAGTGTAACCATGGAATAAGAACAAAGGTCATCACCATATTAAGGATCTGAAAGCCCTTAGCAAAGTTAGCGGTGGTGAAGTTTAGAAGATCACCCCACGACATGGCCCGTTTGCAAAAATGTGTGCCCAATTCATCTCGAGAGATAGAACGGAGACGAGGGTGACTAGGGTAGTCAGGACAAGCTACCCTAGGGATATGGAGTACCTCAGGAACGAGCTCCGAGGTAACTAAGATACGTGTGCCTCTAAATACTGTAGTAAACCGAGGAGCAGAGGTATTGATAACGTGTATGTTGGAGTAGAACTCTTGTATATGCACGCTGGGACACCTCAAGGGTTTTTGACATAGAGATTCCCAACCCCGAGTGCTAAACGCACCAAGTAGAGGAGTGTTTGGAAAATCAAATAGAGTGACCTGGTGTTCCTAATGAATCTCCCTATCACTAAAGTTCTCCTCAAACTCCTTTTGGGATTCTGAATCACGGAACGTATCCCTAGTAGAAATAGAAGGAAGAGAAGAAGAAGAAGAAGAACCACATTGAGTGATCAGGTTCTTGGAAGGGGATAGACTTTTTTGGGTGCCATAGTCAGAAAACTAACAGAGAAGGAAAAGAAAAAGAAAACACAGTAGAGAAGATGCTCAAGAAAGAAGGAAAGAGAAGTGCAATGCATGAACATGTTACATGAAAACCAAAATTGTATCATGGGCAAAAACCCAATCTAAACTACAACACTCACAAGATATAATCAGTCACATAAACCTAGAATGCATGAAATATTGTTATAATGAAAGGGAATGCAATGCATGAGCATGTGATAACATATCAACAAAACCCAACCCAAAAATTTCCACAAAAACTCAAAGACCCCAAAAAATTCCCAAAAACTTGAAAACCTAGGTCTAAATGGATGAGGTGCATGAAGAATGTGAAAAAGAAGAGATTTAGAACACTTACCAAAGAATTGAAGCTTGAATTAGGCTAAAATCTTAAAGGGAGGAAGGATTTTAGTGAAAAGAGAATGTTGGATCAAGAGAGAAGAGAAAAAGATCGAAATATTTGAGAATGAATTGAATTAGGTCGACCTCGAGTATTTATAGGATCAAGCATCTTGATAGATTGAGGATGTATATATCAAGAACAAAATCTCAATAGATTAAGAGGTGTCGAGGATGTATCGATGGCCAAACTGCTTCGATGGTTCGAGGATGTGTCGAGCTTCTATCGATCAAATTGAGAGAAGAGAAATTTGGCTCAATGGATCGGGCCATTTGTTGAGAGGTATCGAGAAAAACCCAAAAAACCTCAATAGAAGAGGCTTGGGTCAAGAGGTGTCGAGCTAGAATTGAGCTTCTATCGAGCTAGTGTCAAGCAGACAGAAGGAAGGTTTTTCAAGGAGAGAAAAATACGTGATGAAAGCAAGAAAGATAGAAACTATAACAACCATCAAAGAAGCATGTTAAGTGTTATGATGTGTGCCCTTAAATCCTATTGTATGATACTATGTATGACATTATGTATGACTTAATGTTGTGTTTAATAAAGTTGTTTTATTATTATCTAAAAATAATTGTAATATGAATATTGGGACATTATCATATAGTCCATGAGATGCATAGTATGTGGTTTATGTGATTTAGTCACTGAAGATATAAATCACAAGTTTTTTGTAAACTCAGAATTTTAGTTCGTAGTCGGTGATGAAATTGGGCATTTCATTTGCGGAGACTATAACATATCAACTAAGATGATTTGTCTTGATCATGGAAATGGAGATTTCTAATTGCTATGTTGACATGTCTTAAGAGTTAAGACATATTGAACTAGACTGCTGTGAGATTTATTATTCTTCTAACGACTATCAAATGAATAATAAACTCACGACTTATATTTACATGAACTCTTAATCATGAGAGGATAATGGACCTTGTAGGGGCAATGGGCCCAGTAATTTACCAAGGATGGCCCAACGAAGTCTTTTGGGCTAGAAACCCAAATCCGAAGACATCAAAATGATCTTGGAGTATCTGAATGTATCTCATAAAGAAATGCCAAATAAAGATATGATAAGCAAATGACCAATTACGTCCGAGGAGTAGATTTGTCCTCGGATTGTTAAGCCAAGGACATAGGAAGAGAAGTTTAATGTCCCCGGGCTATGTTATAAAGAATCCTACGACTACATGGATACACAGTACACGTGGAGGATAATAGAAAGAGCGGTGGAATATCTAAGGTAAAGCTGCTACCACCGCCCATACATTAAAAGCTCTGTAATTGATATACTGACTGCATAGATGGAAGGATAGGACCTGAGCACGAAGTTTGGAACTTGGTTCCTAACCCCAGCAGGCTTTAGGGAAGAATTGATGGGACAAGTATCCTAAACCTGCATTGCAACCATAAGGTGGAAGCTGGTGAAAGAGGAGAAAAAGAAGTATAAATAAAGGGGAAGACCTACGAAGCAGAGAGAGGCTTTTTCAGTAAGAAAAAGGGCCAATAGTATATGATAATCAAGAATTGTATCCAAACTTTAGGAAATACTGTTATAAATTATCCTCGGATTGTGTCCAAAGAGGAACTTTCAGTCTTACTCTTGTAAACAACTCTTTATTTTGTGCCATTGGGCCCAAAGCCCGTTCTTTTCCTTGTCATCTAAACCATCCTTGAAATCTAGATTACAAACCCATCCTCTACAAATTTTATTGTAAAAAAGGCATTTCAAGCCCATTTCCTTCCAGTCATAGTTTGGGAATTTGAATTGTGTCCTTACAGACCTGATTATGAAGTGTAGGTTGCTTTGATATATCAGGAGTGAGATCTATAGTTACAGTCAAAATTTCAGTATGTTGGGCAACCACATTTAGTGTTCATGGAACATATATTCTCAAGATGAAATTCATAGTCACTTAACGGAGATACAAAATATTCCCTTAAGATAAGTTTAATGGGTTTGGTTATTCAGAGAATCAGGTCTAACCACTTTAGTAAGGAGTTACTAAATTATATATTTATGAAATTGGATTTCATAAATATATGATGAATAACTTTAAAGGATTAAACCGGGTACTCAAGGATAAGATGTAGTAATTTACAAAGTGGCAGTCTACATTCATGACTTTGTGTTATTACGATTATTTTATGAAGGTGTTGCATGTATAATAAAGTCTTGGGATATAATTTATAAATAAGGCCTAGAGTGCAATTATATTTATATAGTGGTATTAAATATAATTAATGATAACTATGGACTTGGTAAGAGTTGACAGAAAAGCCCAAGGCCCATTGGAGTTAGTGTCTTATTGGTCCCTTTTGGTCCACTCCAAGCCACACACTTAATCCCAATTGGAAAGGCCCAAAAGACCAGCCCAATTAGATAATCAGTTAGATACAAAGGGAGAAACATATAGAATTTTTATTGAAAAGAAAGAACACTATTGTGAAATAGTGTGTAAGAAGTGTTAGACACTTTGACATTCTCCCTTGGAAAACTGATTGAGAGACCACACATCTTGGGCATTAGTGGAATTGGAGTGAAGATTGAAAGTGTTCCCAAGTAATTCTGATCTTCGGTTTTGAAATTCACCGCTCCAAGGTACGCTCTTGTTTTTAAATTCTGATCTTCCGTTATTTTTTCGCTGCGTATGTTTTGTATATGATACAAACATGTATTTAACCAACATTAAGCTAGAGGAATCGTCCTCCTAGGCTGCCTCGAACGTAGATGCGCCTCGCTCCGTTTAACGATAGCGGCGTCTATGGCATACATCACGAAGAAGTGGTCGGAAACGGGAAAGGGGACTGAAACATGGCGTAGAATCCTTGTGATAACCGAAGGGAAGATGAGCTTATCATGGGTCGCCATATCCCTATAGACATCAATGAGGGAAAAAACGAAATGAGAGGGAAAGTCTATGGTAAGATCCTCAATGAGGGATAACAAAAACCGAGCACGAGGGCTCTGTAATGAAGTTATAGTGCGAGATAGGATGCAAAAAAAAAGTCATAACCATGTTAATAAACCTAGGACCTTTAGCAAAGGCTGAACAAGGAGTAAACTGACAATCACCCCAATCAAAGGGATGCTCACAAAAAGAGGACATAAGCTCGTCTTTAGACATGGTCTTAAGATGATCACAACTAGGGTAGTCAGGATGCGCTACCCTAGGGACATGGAGCACGTCAGATACAATATCCAGAGTGACCACGATGTGCATACCTCAAACACGAGTGACAAAGAGAGGTACTGAATAATCAAATCCATGCATGTTGGAGTAGAACTCCTGTATAAGCATGGATGGATAGTGACCGGGACGTCACACAATGATTCCCAACCCCTACTGTGAATGACAATGGGTAGGTCAGTGTCGGAGAAATTTGACAAAATGACTTGGTGTTTTGAATGAATGCCTCGTCTAGAAAAGTTCTCCGAAAAGTCCTTGCGGGCTTTATCATCACGGAATCGAACATAGGAAGGGGAAGGATCAAAAGTGGTAGATGCCAAGAAATGAAGAGGGTTCCGGGACAAAATAGATTTAACCGAAACAAGAAAAGAGGGAGAAAGAAAGACACGAAGAAAAGCACCAATCACAATCAATATATAAGAATATAGAGAATGTAAATGCATGAAAATGCATGAGCATGTGTGCAATAGTAAAAACATCATGGGCTCAGCCCAATCCAAACCTACTAGCACATAATCATTGCAACAAGCTAAACACACATCTAAAATGCATGAAACATTGTTATAATGAAAATGTGATGCAATGCATGATGATTTAAAATCATTTAAGCAAGACCCATCCCAAAAAAATTCACAAAAACTTCATCAATTTTGAAAAACCCCAAAATTTTTCAAAAATGCCAAAAAGTTAGGTCAAAAGATATGAAATGCATGATTAATGAGTGAGAAAGCATCATACTAGAGAAGAAAGAAGATATTAAGATCGAAAACTAAGTGGGGATGAGGTTTGGAATGAGTGAGAAAGGTTTTGGGAGGTGAAGAGACTGATTCTGTCGAGAAATGAGCCTGGTATCGCGAGGATCCTATTTATAGGAATCTCAAAAACCTTGATGGATCGAGAGCTATCGAGAGCTGTTGAGAATTTAAAAAAGGGAGATGTAGCTATCGAGATAGCTATCGAGGAGTTGTCTAGAGATTTGCACATCAAAGTAGCTCGTTGGATTGAGGAGCTATCGAGAATTGATCAAGAAGACAGAAACTTTCTCGATGGATCAAAGAGCTATCGAGAAGCTATCGAGATTGCAATAAAAAGAAGCTAAAGAGCTCGATAGATAGCCTAGCTATCGAGAGGTGTCGAGGAGTTGTCGAGATTGCTTTAAAAACAGATTTTCAAGAAGAGAAAAACACAGACATGAATGCAATCAAATATGCAACTCAACCAAGGATCCAAATCACATTTTAATCTTTCAAAACATCTTTCATTCAAGAAAAATGTAAGAACACAGATCCAAAAACACACACACCCACTACACAAGTCTCACGAATTTTATATTTTAAAAACAAGTTAAGACAGTTTAGTGAGCATACATTAACACAAGTAAACCTCGTGATGGCCAAATCTTATTGTACCTGCACATGTATCAAAAGTAGCAAAGAATGTTGCGTGTTGTGTGTGAGAAACATCGCAAGATTGCATGAGTGTCTCTATGTTATGACAATTTGAGATATGAGTAAACCACTTTAACTCACACACGATCATAACTGCTTGATGGGGACTATCACCTTCGAGGTACATCCTATAACTCCCACATCTCCTAGAATACACACTTGCAATCATGTTTTAAAGCATTTTGATTTATTTGCTTTAATTTTCTTTGCATATTTTCCTTTTACTAAGCATATCATGCATGGGCATACAATAGAGAGAAAAGAAATACCCAATTATGTTAAGCTTTTTAACATTGCACTTTTGCTATGCCGAAGCATACAGATGTCATTTCATGATTGGCGGGCAATAGTGGTGAGATGGTTATTCATGCCTTTCTCTTAAGATTTTCTAGTCCTTCCCATTAAAAAGAGTGATACGAGTGTTGAGTACAAGAGATAACTTAATCATGCCCATCACAAACAAGAGCCACAAAGCTCACTTGCTTAGTTGTGCATAGAGATGCTCATCTAAGCTATAGGTGATACAAAGTTTAGAAAACTTTGTTTCATTGGCCATTCAGGGTACATAAGTACCAATGTACACAAACACACACTCTTGCATCTTTCTAATTTTTCATTTTTTTATTATTTTTTATGAATGAAAGAAAAATAAAAACATGTCAACCAAAGCAATGCATAAAAAACTAGACTGTCTCAAAATAAGAGAGAAAAATACATAAGTAATGCAAAAATAAAAACAATAGAGGGAGAGAGAGAAAAAGTGACTAAATCACTTGGTGCCTTTTTCCTTTCACACCTTGGAAGAACGTTTCATTTTGGTGAACCTTTGAACCAGCGGAGAGGGGCAAGAATTGCATCTGTTCAAGTTCGTAAGGAACATGAGGGCTTTGAGGAGATCTCCAAGAGGAGCAAAAGAGGATGTAAACTAACTCAAGTTTCCTGAAGAGACCATGTTGTTGCTCTGTTGAGTAGCTTGCCACTTGTAGCAATTTGGTCGAGTGTGTCCAGCTGCTCCACAGTAATGACAGAGATGCTCCTTCTTCTCTTTAGACTTTTGAGCATTACTCTTCTTAGCCCTAGGGTTTTTGATTTCTTTCTTAGCAAGTTTAGGGTATACTCCTAAGATAGATTTACCCTTATCTATGTTCTCACTAGCTATCACATTTTTAGCATCATTATTAGCAGGAGAAACAAAAATAGTAGTACTAGAAGAAGCAATATTAGGAGAAGATAAATCATACCCTAAACCAGTTCGATTGGTAACATATTTCTGCATGCTGAGCATCTTATCGAGCTTTGCACTTGAGGCCCTCTCCAACTGAGCTCTAACTTGGAACAGTTCTGCCTCAAGCTTATTTGTCTTATCAGCCAAGGAATTGTTTTCAAACCTCAATACTCCAATGGTCTGATTTGCTTCATCAAACTTTGTGGAGAGTTGTTCTCGCTCAAGCTCCACATCACTGAGCTTCTTGGTGGCAAAATTCTCATGCTTTTTCGAGACCTTGTATAACTTTGCATAGGCTGTGTGGATGTCATCTTGCTCATCCATCTTCTCAAACTTTAACTCTACCAAGTTTTCTTCTTCATCCACATCTTCTACAATCCCCTCAGTAGGATTAACAGTGGTGGCGAAGGCATTTAGGATTTCCTCATCTTCATTATCGGAATCATCCTCAAGTTCGGTGTCACTCAAGGTAGCAGCAAGTACTTTGCCTTTTCCAATGGACTTGAGATAAGTAGGGCATTCCTGTTTCATGTGATCGAAGCCTTGACACTTGAAACACTTAGGTCCTAAGGGAATAGTGTACTAACCACCATCCCTAGCATCGTTCTTCCATTTGTCTTGGCTCATAGACTAAGAAGAATTTGATTGCCTGTGATCCTTATCGAAGCCCTTTGCATTGGCATTTTTCATGAATTTCTTGAAGTGCTGAGTGATGTAGGACTTCATTTTAGAATCTTCATCGTCAGAAGATTCATCCGTGTCACTGCTCTTGGCCTTCAATGCCATGCTCTTGCCCTTGCTTGGCTTCTCGATCCTAGACGAACCCAACTCATAGGTCTGTAGATTTCTAACTAACTTTGTCAACAAAATTTTGTCAATATCCCTTGACTCATCAATTGCAGTGATCTTAGCATGGAATCTCTCAGGCAGAGATCTTATCACCTTTCTAACAATCTTAGGTTTGGGAATGGTTTCCCCAAGATTAAAAGCTGAGTTTACTATGTCCTTAAGCCTGGCATAGAACGCATCAAATGACTTATCCTCCTCCATCTTAATTTCTTCGAAGCTAGTAGTGAACCTCTGAACCTTTGAATCCTTGACAACCTTGGTTCCCTCATAGGATGTCTAGAGAATGGTCCATGCTTCCTTTGCAGTTTCAATGGAGGATATCTTTTTGAACTCCTCATTTGTGACTGCACGGAATAAAGCATTCAATGCCCTGCTGTTGAAATTTTCCGCCTTGATCTTTGCATCATCCCAGTCGGCCAGCGCTTCCTTCGGCTTGGTCTAGCCTATCTCCATAGCTTGCCACACTTTCTCATCTAGAGATTGCAAGAAAGCTTTTATGCGTACTTTCCAATATGCATAGTTAGTACCATCAAATAAAGGAGGTACAATAAGTGATTGTCTTCTATCCATGACAAACTGGGGTCAATGGATCTCACAACAAAGATTAAACCCTAATCAAAGTGTGTTTGTTCTAGTACCATTTGATCGGCCAAAAATTGTATTGGCCCCTTGTGATGAATTAATTGATTAATTACCCAAATTTATTAATTAATCAATTTAACATGCAATTTACGTGGCAACACAAACAAATCACCAACTAAAATATAATGCAGTGGAAAATAAAAGTAAACATGGTGATTTGTTTACGAATGGGGAAATCCTCTGAGGCAAAAACCCTATTGGGTGATTTTAAGGTCACCACTCTCAAGAATCCACTATTCTCAAAACAAGCGATTACAAGTAAATGAATCCCAGTACCTTATACTAGCCTACAATCGAACCCTTACCCCAATACACAATTGGACTTGTTCTATAGTGACAATCTCTTCTTGTATTGCATGGCTCCCAATACATGACTAACCAAAAGATACGCGGATCCCAGTACGTGACTTGATCACCAGCTCAAGAAGGATGTTGGCAGCAAAGTTCTTCTGTTCATCACACGATGAAGATAATGAAGTTGCTTGGTCACAAAACCCTATGGTGTACAAACACAACAGTTTCTTCAAGAGAAAGAAGAACTAGGGCAAACTAGGTTTCCGGTCACACTGTTCTTCAAACTTGTGCAATTGTGCTCTTGTGCAAACTTTTATGGCCTTTAAAATAATCCTTATATATGTTTAGGGTTGTAAGAAAAGAAAGCTCAAACATACATTCACGGATTGGAAGAAAATCAGCTCTGAAAAAATGAACTTCATAAATCTTCACAGATACCCTATCTATCGAAAAACTGTCAAGCCTCGGGTTGAAACAACTCTTTTAAGTCTCGATAGATACTACCTGTCGAGCTATAATGAACATCACTTCACACTTGATTCTTGGACAAACTTGCATGGCTATAACACTTGAATTTGAAACCTTGTTTCATGAAGTATTAAACACATCCTGGATCTACCCAATAACAAATAAAGTGCGTTTTGTCAAAGGATTAGCCAATTACATAAAATGTTGACATATGTTTCCAGAGAATAGAGTTTGATGTGCTATGACACATCTAAGGTGGAGCACCGCCAGATTTTTACCACAAAAATTAGGCAAAATGTTGCCGGATTTTCGCCGTGGAAATTAGGCAATGAATCCAAACACACTTGGAAAGCATTGATTGAGACCACACCCATTCCAAAACCAAACCTCAAAGCCAATATGTTTAAATAGAATCAAATACATCCACACATAATCATAACTGTTTGATGGGGACCATCACCTTTTAGGTACATCATATAACTCCCACATCTCCTAAAAATAGGCTTGCAACCATATTTAGAAGCATTTTAATTCTTTTTGCTTTTCATGTTCTTTTATATTTTTCTCTCAATCATAAATTGACATAACATGCATAGGTATATAAGAGAGAAAAGAAATACCCAATTATGTAGGCCAAACATCTTGTTCTTGCTATGCAAATGCTACATCTCACTAAGCACGACTTTTATGAATTGCACACAGATGTATTATGATTGACGAGTTTTAGTGGTGAAATGGTTATTTATGCCTTTCTCTTAGGATATTTAGTCTTTCTTGTCAAAAAGAGTGATAAAGATATGAATGATAAAAGATTAACCAAATCATACAAATCACATAAACGAGCGACAAAGCTCACATTGCTTAGTTGTGCATAAGAATGCTCATCTAAGCTACAAGAGATGCAAAGTTGAGAAACTTTGTTTCAAAGGCCATCCAAGGTACACAAGTACCAGTATACACAAACACACACTATTTTTTATTTTTTAGTTTTTTCCTTTTTTTTTATTGAAAACAATAAACAAACCAACAAAAAAACACAATAAATAGCAACAAAAACTAGACTAACTCAAAAACAAACAAACATGCAAGAGAACCAGAAATGACATGATCACTTGGAATCTTTTTCCTTCCAGACAGGAGATTTGAATGGAGAAGCTTTCTTTTGCATAAAATTTTGTTCATGATAAGCCAAAAGTGTATTGACCCCTTGTGATGAATTAACCAATTAATTGGCCAAGTGAATTAATTAAGTTCAATTACATGCAATGAGCATGGCAGCACAAACAAATCACCAAATAACTAAATATGCAATGGAAATTAAATGACATGGTGATTTTTTTACAAATGGGGAAAACCTACACGGCAAAAACCCCACCGGGTGATTTTAAGGTCACTACTCCCAAGAATCCACTATTATCAAAACAAACGGTTACAAGTAAAGGAATCCCAGCACCTTATATCAACCTACAGTTGAACCCCAATACCCAATTGGACTTGTTCTGAAGTGACATTCTCTCCTTGTATTGCACGGCTCCCAGTACGTGACTAACTAAAAGATGCGCGGATCCCAATACGCAACTTTATCACCAACTTGAGAAGGATGTTGGCTGCAAAGTTCTTCTATTCTTCAACCGATGAAGATCACAAAGTTGCTCAGTCACAAAACCCTATGGTGTACAAACACAACAGCTTCTTCAAGAACTAGGGCAAACTAGGTTTCTGGTCACACTTGTGGAATTATGCTCTTGTGCAATTGTGCTCTTGCTTGTGCAACCTGATACGGCCTTTAAAATAATCCTTATATATGTTTAAGGTTGTGAGAAAAGAAAGCCCAAACACATACTCACGGATTGGATGAAAAACAACTCTGAAAAACTGAGTTTCATAAACCTCGATAGGTAGCCATCTATCAAGCTAGCTGTCGAGCCACGGGCTTTGGCAGCTTTTAAACTTCGATAGATACTAGCTGTCGAGCTTTAAAATCTAGCACTTTCTCACTTGATTCTTGGACAAACTTGCATGACTTTAACACTTGAACTTGAAACCTTGTTTCTTGAAGTATTAAACACATCCTAAATCTACCCAATTACAAGTAAAGTGCGTTTTATCAAAGGATTAGCCAATACATAAAATGTTGACATATGTTCCTAATATCCAATCACATATGTCCTAACAGTTCAGATGAATAAGAAGGAGGGTTAAAACCATTGAAGTTTGAGAGTAACATGACAGCCTTAAGAAGTTCTCCAAGAGAAGTTAAAGAGAGTTAAAGTTGATTTTGGCTCCCAAAAGATGACACACTATTACTTTGTTGAGTGGCTAGCCATTTATAGCAATTTGGACGAGTGTGTCCCGATGCTCCACAGTAATGGCAGAAGTATGGCTTCTTTGGTTGAGACTTCTTGCTGGTAAAGTGATGCTTATTTGGCTTAGTCTCCTTCTCGATGACCTTAAGGGGTGCTCTTAGAATGGATTTTCCCTTATCAAGTTTAACCTCACTCACATTTTTCAGTTTGAGGTTCAATTTTCTCAGAGTTATCATTATTAGTAGGAGAGACAAAAATGACTCTATTTAAAGCATTAGAAGAGGTACTGCAAGGAGAAAGAGAATGATCATATCCGAGACCGGTTTTGTCAGATGCGATTTTCTGGAAGTTAAGCATTTCATCCAGCTTTGCACTTGAAGTCCTTTACTTAAAATAATTCTACATCCAGTTTTTTAGTCTTTTCAGCCAGGAAGTTGTTTTCAAATCACAATGGTCCGATGGTTTGATTGGCTTCATCAACTTTGATGGAGAGTTCCTCTCATTCCAACTCCACTTCACTTAGCTTCCTTGTAGCTAACATGTAAAGGCTTTCATGTTTCTTAGAAACCTTGTACAGCTTTGTGTAGGTAGTATGAATGTCATCTCGTTCATCTATTTTCTCAAACTTGGACTCCATCAACTCTTTTTCCTCACTAACTAGTTCTTTTGCTCCCTTTGGAGAACCAATGGTCACTATGAAGGTGCTCACTATTCCCTCTTGATCACTATCATTAGAATCTACCTTTAATTCCGTATCACTCAAAGTGGTAGCTAGGGCTTTGCTCATGCCAATGGATTTGAGATACATATGACATTCTTGCTTCACGTGTCCATATCCTTGACATCTATAGCACTTTGGCCCAGAAATAATGCTACTGTTTTGTCTAGCATCTTTAAATTCTCTCGACTTTTTCTTAGGACTTAAATTGAGAGAATCTAGATTGTTTGTGATCCTTGTCATTTTCTTTGACATTCGTATTTTTGACGAACTTCTTGAGTTGTCTGGTAATGTATGATATGAACTTAGTTTCCTAATCTTCCAACGATTCATCTTTTTTTTATCATTTTTTACCTTCAAAGCCATGTTCTTGCTTTTGCTACCTTTGCCAACCCTTATGAAACCTAATTCATAGGTTTGCAAATTCGCAATCAATTCTATCAAAGGAATAGAATTAATATCCTTTGATTCTTTTATGGTAGTGATCTTAGCATGAAATATCTCTAGAAGAGATCTAGGGCTCTTGCCTTAAACTTCTCCAAGTGGCTTGTGCCTCTGGGTAACTTTCTTCTCTATCTCTTCTATATTGATTTTTATAGGGCCTATTCCTACATATTCAATTTCCACAAGATATGTGTATAAGTTATGTATTTTTCTATTTCGACTTGTATAGGGCATGTGCCCACATATTCAATTTCCACTAGGGAGAAAGATTCACTAAGGAGTGTGTTGGTGGCCCACGAGGGAGCCCTCTTGGTAAATTTGACCTAGGAAGAACTCTCCGATGGTGTGTAGTCCATTGGAGAAAATTCTCTTCTTCTCCTTCATGACTCGTGTAGACACCACATTTTGTACCCCTATGACTTGGGCCACCATTCCCAATGATATTGGACTTCTAAAGCCCAAGGTTGGTTTAGGGCCTAATTAGATTGAAATTGATTTGAAGAAAATGTTTTGGGAAAAATATAACTGTTTTTATGAATAAAATTATCTATTTTTGGAAAATAAATACTAAGAAATCCTAGGGCCTGCATATGCATACACGTATATGTGCATGCATGCTTTATGCATGCGTATGAATACATGGGCATGTGTACGCATAAACGGGCATGGGTACGCATGTTAGGGTTCCAAAAACTATGAAAGACAAGTTTTTCTGCATTAAAGATGGATTTTTGAACGAATCCTACATCGTCTAGGAGCCATTCCAAACCCCTTTTTTCTTACTATATAAAGCCGTACATAGCAGCTTTTCAAAACACATAGAAAATCCTAAGGAAAAACACAAGATTCACTAGAAATAGTGAATCAAAGAGAGAGTTTTTCACAAAACATCCTCAAGTTAATATTTTTTTAATTTAGGCCTTTTCTTGCCTTAATCTTGGAGTTTTAAGATTACTAATCACTTTTGTATTTGATTGTGAATAGATTTGACTGAGGGGAATGGTAAAAATCAAGCCAATGAGCTTTGTGTTTTAAGGTATAAAGCTTTTTCTCTTTTCTCCTTTTGTCTTTGTTTTGATTCCTATTTTCTTTGTGTTTCTTATTTAGTTTATATTATAACATGTCAGTTTAAGTTTCGGTTTTCTCTGTTTTATGTTTTAAAGCATATAAGGTTATTAGATTTATAGTTTTACTTCTACCATGTTCTACATTTCTATGTTTATGGGTTAGGGTTTAGGGTGAGTATGCATACACATACAACTGGGCTGGGTACGCAGGTCCTAGTATGCACACGCATACTCAAGCCCAAAAACCCTAATTTGACCCATTTTGCTTCTGTTTCTTCATTTCTCTTATATAATATGTCTTTATCTTGTTCCTCCTTATGCTTGTAAGTCTCTGTTTGCTTGTTTAATTGTTCTTCACATGCTAGATTAGGGTTCCTTTAATTTTTTTTTTTTTTTTTTTTTTTTGCCATGAACACCCATTCATATGACCATGCATTGATGCAAAGGTGTTGTGGTGGAGTGAGGTAAGTCATGAATTCACATGAACATGCATCTGGTTGTGGATATGATGTATATTAGATGTGTAATGTAGGTTTGCTATGAATATGTGAACATGTTTTTTTTATCTTACCATACCTATGTTTCTTCTTTGATTTCATATATATGTGTTTTTTCCTTGGATGTAATGGGTTCTGTGTGATAGATGTATGCTAAGATATGATATGAGACACATGATAGATGTATTCTAGGGTTTAAGATGAAATGCCATGTTTGTTTGGTAGATGTATGTTAGTGTGTGTGTGAGTCTAGAATGACAACATTGAATATGCCTTTAATAATATTAAAACATAAGACACAATGAGTGGAAGCTACCCCATGGGTCAGGCAGTCTTGGGTGCCAAACACCTTCCCAAGCCGTACCTAAACTCCAAACCCATACTCTAGTAGCAAGATTAGTTGTTCCACGAAAGGCACAATATATATATATGGTTCCTAGACCTAATCTAGGTGGTGACTCCATTTCTTTTTTCCAACCCGGTCCACTTGGCTGAGGCGTATTACCCCCCGTTGCTCCCACAGTGGCGACTCCACCAGGGATTGAGAGTTTGATTCCAATGTGTCTTGCTTCTTAATCTTGATAAAGGCTTGTTCAGTATTTGTTTGCACACACTTCACTTGGTTCTTTTGTCTTTTACCCTAGTTGGTGATGAATGGGAAGATGAGTATTGTCCATTCAGGCCAAAGTCTTTCGAAGTTCATCCCAGCAACTCACAATTTGTGCCATTGCCTCTA
This sequence comes from Castanea sativa, assembly GCF_040712315.1. Lineage (NCBI taxonomy): Eukaryota > Viridiplantae > Streptophyta > Magnoliopsida > Fagales > Fagaceae > Castanea > Castanea sativa. Next base: position 34,635,709 of record NC_134017.1, read on the forward strand.
ATGGGCTTTAAGTACGTTAATGGTTTGCTACCAATCCACAATGGTCCATTTAGGACAAAGGTTGGAATCAGGGCCCACCTAGTTGTGAGTGACCTACTAATCTATCCCTTTACTCTAAGAAGCCTACCCACACTTAGAGAGATCCTAGGTCCTATCAATTAGAGGGTACCCTTTTATATCTCTTGTTTGTTCAACCATATTTCTTGTGTTTACCTAATTCTAAAGGACAAATAAAAGACGTAAAAATTTGAGGATGGCCCAAAAGTTACTACATACCAAAGACATTGGGATAAAAGAAAGGAAGTTCTCACATATAAGAGGCTTATCCCAAAGTCCAAAGGTATATATTTACTTGGAAAGTCCATAAGACCATATTCTAGTTTGTATCATAAGCCCAAATCAAAAGGTCTTTTAAAAAGGAGAACCTTGGGCCTAGGGTAACAAATATGCTATGGACGTAGCATCCAACATCCTACAAAGCCAATATGAAGTTCCCTAATCTTGGGCCTCCTTGTTGCATGCTTAGGCCCAAAATGATGAGAAATTCATGGACTTTGGAAGGAAGGCTACAACATATTCTAGCTAGAGGGCTACTTCAAAAAAATGACGATGATAATGAATGGAAAAAAAAAAAAAAAAAGAGCCCAAAGGTGATGGATACATCATAAGCCCATATTTGAGACAAAGGGTTGAAAATTTCTAAATACATTCTAATGAAAACCCATGAGAGTAAGATGAGAGCTTTATTGTAAATGGACTAAAACCCAATGAAACAACGGGCAAGGTTCAAGATAGGAAAGGGAGTAATTTTTGTAATTAGGCCTTCATTAAAATGGACTTGACAATTTTCTAAGAACATCTAAGTTAATGAAAAGAAACTTTATTTGGGACATAAGCTTAACAAAATGGGACTTCTTTTTAGGCACCATTTCACCACAAAAATTAAGAAAGCATGTCCCCACTCCAATTTGGGTCCGAGAAAAGAATGGAAGGCATTTGGTCAAAATTGAGGAAACATATCAAGAAGAGACATTTCAAGAGGAAGTATCTTAAGAAGGAATGGCGACTCCAATTGATGGCACGATTGCACAAAAGATATTCAAGGCAATAGAAGAACAAAGTGATGCTTTCAAGAAAATAGGGATCCGTCTCACCAAGCTAAATGAGAGCAAGCACAAAAAGCCCATACATGTGGAGATACATGTTAAGGGCATATTTTATGTAATTGGATAATCCTTTGACAAAATGCACTTTACTTGTAATTGGGTAGATCTAGGGTGGGTTTAGTACTTCAAGAAATAAGAGTTCAAGTCAAGTGTTAAAGCCATTGTTAGGACATATGTGAATCATGTTAGGAGCATATGTCAATATTTTATGTAATTGGCTAATCCTTTGACAAACTACACTTTACTTGTAATTGGGTAGATCTAGGATGGGTTTAGTACTTCAAGGAACAAGAGTTCAAGTCTAGTATTGAAGCCACACAAATCTATCCAAGAAACAAGTGAAGAAGTGCTGATTCATTAAAGATCGACAGCTGCTCGACAGATAGCTATCTATCGAGGCTTAATGAGGCTTGACAGATACTATCTATCGAGGTATCTATCAAGAATTATGAAATTCATATTTCCAGATCTGATTTTCAGCCCATCCTTATGTATTTGTGTAGGGTTTCTTTTCTCACAACTCTAAACATATATAATGCTTATTTTAAAGGCCATCACATATAAGAATACAAGGAGAACACATGCAAAAGGTGGCTGAAGCCTTATTCTCTCTAAAAGAAGCTACTGCATCTTTGCGCTTTAGGGTTTTGTAACTGAGTGCTTCTTTATCTTCATTATTGATGAAGTGAAGAACTTTTCAACCAACATTCTTCTTTCTCAAGTTGGTGAGTGAGTCACGTACTGGGATTCGTGCAAAGAAGTTAGTCACGTACTGGGATCCATGCATCAAAAGGGTGGCGTTCATAAATTGAAGAGTTCAGAGGTTCTGAAGCGGTAGAAGGTTTCTGCTGTAACTTCATCTACGGGAATTGTAGAGTCTAGGGACAAAGGTTTTGTACTAGATCTGAAACTTCTCTTTACTATAGTGGATTGTTTTCGAGAAGGTTTTCCCCCAAGTTTTTTACTGTGAAACTAGTTTGTTTCATTGGTTTCCCTAGGTCATCATATCTTGTCTTATTTACTTTTCCATTGCATATGATTTTGACATGATATTGATGTTTGTTTGTTTTAACAAGTTTTATACATAATAAATCTAATTAACAACTTGGGTTTAAAACTTGTTAATTCTATTCAACCGGGGTCTAAATTTCCTAACAGCCATGAAGACCTGATCAAGAAACAAGTGAAGAAAGAGTTGTTCACAGAAGTCTTGATAGAATCCTTTCTATCGAGAATTAATGTTGAAGCTCGACAGATGCAGGACACAAGCTATTTCTGTCGAGAATTACAAAATCAAACTTTTCAGATCTGATTGCATGTAGATTCTTGTATATTTGTGTAGGGTTTCTTTTCTCACAACCCTAGACATATATAAAGATTATTTTAAAGGCCGTCACACATGCATTGAGTGACCTAGTGCCTTATTCTCGCTGAAAGAAGCTACTGCGTTTATACGCTAAAGGGTTTTGTAACCAAGGAGCTTCCTAATCTTCATTGAGCATGAAGTGAAGAACTTTGTAGCCAACAACCTTCTTCAAGTTGCTGGAGTTAATCAAGTACTAGTATCCGTGCATCATTGGTTAGTCATGTACTAGGATTCATGCATTAAACGGAAAGAGTGCCACTACAAGATCAAGTCCAATTGGGTATTGGAGTGAAGATTCAACTGTAGGTTGGTAATTTGGGATAAGCCAAGGGTAGTTGGTAAGATTCCTTTTATTTGTAATCGCTTGGTTATTGATTCATGGATTGGTGGGGTTTTTTCCTTGGTGGTTTTCCCCATTCATAAACAAATCACCGTGTCAAATTTAATTTCTACTGCATTTAGTAAAGTTGGTGATTTGTTTGTGCTACCACGCTATTGCATGTAATTGAACTTAATTAATTAACTTCGGTAATTAATTAATTTGCAAGGGGTCAACACATTTTTGCCTTGTCAGTACATGATGAGGGTGAAGAAGAGGATTGGGATAAAAGGGATAAGATTGAATATGAAAGGATTAAGCAATTTGAGAAACTCAACGCGGTTACCGTTGCCATGAAGGAAAAAATGGACAAAATGCAACTAGCGTTCACAAGGTTTAGGGAAGGGATGATAGTCTTTACAACATGGGTGAAGTGGGCTCTAAAACTCCCATTGCATTACCTCTAAAGTCCAAGATTTCTAATGCAAAAAAAAAAAAAAAATGATGGGACTAGAGATCCTAAGCAACATGTTAGGAGATATCTAAGCACTGCTGAAATGAAAGGGTCGGATAAGAAGCAAACTTTTCATGAATTTCCTTTCTCCCTCATGGGGGTGCATCAAGATGATACTATAGCTTAGATCCAAATAAGACCAAGGCGTGGAATGAACTAGTGGAATTGTTTGTGGATCAATTTATCTTCAACACTATGATTGATTTAACTTTAAGGGATTTGGAGACTTCCAAGCAAGGAGTAGAGGAGACATTTTCCGAATAGATGATAAGGTGGAAGGGAAAGGCATCTTGGATGCTTAATAGGCTAAACAAGAAGGACCATATCAACATGATCATCAAAAATTTGCTTCCAGCATATAATAGTAGGCTTTTGTCATCCACTATTAGCTCTTTTGGTAAAGTGTGTGATTATGGAAATCGGATTGAGGATGCCATCAATAATAGGCAATTGGAGAAAGAAAGAAGCAAGCCTTCAATCAAGAAGACATATAGGGGAGGAGCGGACACTTCTAAAGCATCCAATCCTATGAATGTAAGTGCCATCTGTGAGAGACTGCCCAAGAGGGGTACCCTCAAAAAAGAGATTTTTTGGTGCTTTTTCAAAACACCTCTTTTTTTGGGTAAGTGGTGTGGAGTCACCACTTATTTTTTGTACAAAAAAATAAGAAAAAATCAAATGCAAATTTACATGATTGAAATGCATCATTGTTATTGATTGGATACAAATAAATACAAGTTTGACAAATTGAAGATTACTTGGCTTTGGGTCCTAGTTACAAACTACCAAAAATACATGGCTTTTTGTCCTAGTTACAATCTACCCAAAATAAAAATAAAGACAAAGCATAGGTCTACCTATCCAAAAGAAATTAAGTTCAAAGGCTAGGTTATGGAATGGGAAGGTGTTAGGCACCCATTCCACCTAGACAGAGTCTGGTCTTCTAGACTCTCATGACCAATGTACCATTTATGCATGATATGAATGATATGTTGAACACACGAAAAACTAAATCACTTGAATCTATTTTATGAATATGCCCTCTTCTTTGTTTAAAAAAAATCAGATGTTTTTTGTGATAAAAAATTGAATTGGGTTTAAAAAATTTAGATCTGTTTTTGAGAACTAAAAAAGATGGTTTTTGATTTGTAAGAAAAATCAGATATGTTTTGTGATAATAAAAAAAAAAATCAGATTTGTATATTAAAAAAATCAGAAATGTTTTTGTATGTACAAATAATAAGAAAAAGATTTTTTGAGAAGAGGACTTTATTCATGAAATAAATTTATGCTACAAACACAACCATTCATGATCCCTTTTTCAATTTCAAAATCTAACATGTTAAAAAAAATGAGATCTACATCTAGAGAAAACGTAGATCAATATCTCTTTTAAATTTTTTTTTAAGATTTATATCTAAGGAAGACATAAATCAGTTTTTTGTTTTAAAAAAATCAGATCTGCATCAAATGAAGATGTAAATCATTTTTAATTTAAGAAAAAATTAGATCTTCGTCTAATGAAGATGCAAATCAATTTTAAATTTGAGGAAAATTCGGATCTACATCTAAGGAAGATGCAGATCTGTTTTTGTTTTGAGAAAAATTTAGATCTGCATCTAATGAAGATGCACATCAGTTTTTGATTGAAAAAAAATTCAAATCTGCAGCTAATGAAAATGTAGATCTGTTTTTGTTTTGAGAAAAAGAAGTGATTGTTAGGATGTGTGCCCTTAAATCCTATTGTATGATGCTATGTATGTTATTATGTATGACATTACGTATGACTTAATGTTGTGATTAATAAAGTTGTTTTATTTTATCTAAAATAATGGTAACATACAGAATTTTCTGTAGAGAGAATTGTATGAACACTATTGCGAAGTGGTGTAAGAAGTGTTAGACACTTTGACATTCTCCCTTTGGAACTAATTGAAAGACCACACATCTTGGGCGTTAGTGGAATTGGAGTGAAGATTGAAAGTGTTCCCAAGTGCTTTTGATCTTCGGTTTTGAAATTCACCACTCCAAGGTACACTCTCTTGTTCTCAAATTCTAAAACTTATATAGTACATGTTAACTTTTATGAATGAAGTAGACACGTTGATTTTCCGCTGCGTATATGCATATTTACATCAAATGGTATCAAAGCGGTCTTCATTTTGTATCTGTTTAACATGTTTTAAGTTTTGGAATTATAGACAATAGTTTCATGTTGTTTGAAATTCATTTTCTGCATGCTTGTTGAAATTATTTTTTGATAAAAACTTATTTTGATGTTATGATGTTGTTTAATTTTGAGTTTAAGTATATTAAATTGAACTTTAAGGCTATAGCATCAATGAAATTCAGTATTGATATTAATTGATGTTCATTATGATCGTATGATAGTTGTTTTGTTCATGAAAACATTAAAAAAACTGTCTTAGAAAAATTCTGAAAATTTTGAAATTCGCGACGCTCCATCGATCGAGCATCTGTCAAGCATCGATCAAGCTAACAAAAGATTTCTCAATCGATTGAGGATCTGTCGAGCATCAATCGAGCTTTGTGGAATTGTTTCTCGATTAATCGAGCATCTGTCGAGGATCGATCGAGGCCTGAGGGATCTGAATTTTCTAAGTGTTTTTACATATATAAAAGAGCAAGGCAATGTGTAATTTGTTTATACATGTTTTATATTTATTAAAAAACCTTTATTTTAAAATATCTAGTGGGAGAGAGATACAAGGGTTGGATCTCACGGCCTCCATTGTCGATTTATAGTAGTGTGATTAAGCACCTCGCCTTGGCGTATATGCCTTGCTCCTTTTGGAGGGTGTTTAATTCATGGTACTATAGGTTAAACTTCTTAATGATGAATAATATGTGTTTTTACATTAAGAACGACCACGCTACCATGGAGTTACTTAATGACTCACATAGAATTCAGTCAATGGTGTACACTAAACTAAGTTTAATGTTAACCTCCCTTCGAAGCTATGTCATTATTACCTAGAGGCTAAAGGAAAAACGACATATTATTAGTGTTTGATAAGAGTTATCATGATAGCACTAATAATGAGAATAGTTTTCAATCAATCAAATGCAGGATGTAGAACTAGCTTCAGACATTATACATATTCTGAAGGAGATGTTTGGTGAGCAAGGCTGTTCTGCAAGGCAAGAAACCATGAGGCAAATTTATAATACCAAAATGGATGAAGGTACTTCAGTGAGGGAACATTGTCTTACAATGATCTCTAATTTGAATACATTGGAGGTTTTAGGTGTCAATATTGATGGAGAATCCCAAGTGGATATGATACTCTAGTCACTACCAGAATCATTCAAGGAATTCAGACTGAATTATAATATGAACAAAAAGGTTTATTGTTTGTCTGAATTGATGAATGAATTGGTAGCGGTGGAAGGCATCCTTGGTACTTCTAGTGTTGAAGCCAATATGGGTGAAGCTTCTACTTCTCAACCTAAGTCGAAAGGCAAGGGTAAGAAGAAGAAGAAGGACTTCACTAAGCAAGAGGGTAAGCAAATTGCCTTAGGGGTTGCTGATAAAGGAAAGAAAACCAAAGGAAAGTGTTTCCATTGTGGTGAGAAAGGACATTGGAAGAGGAATTGTCCAAAATTTTAAAGCTACCAAGAACAAGGGTATGAAAAGTTCCTTTCTTCTTGAAATATGTTTGGTACAGAATCCCACGGATTCCTAGTGTGTGGATTCAGGTTGTACTAATCATATATGTAATTCTTTGCAGGGGTTTCAGGAGACTAGAAAGCTGAATTAAGGGGGATTGTTTCTTACTTTGGCTGATGGGAGCAAGATTCCGGTTGTAGCTGTTGGTGTTGTTAATTTATGCTTTGAGTCTAGGGTTTTAATATTGCAAGATTATCTGTTTGTACCTAATATACGTAGGAATTTAATTTCTACAACTTATTTGGGTAAACATGGATATTGTATTATCCTTAAAGACAATGTTGTAATAAAGAAGGATAAAGATTTAATCTATTCTAGGAATATTGTGGATGGTCTTTATATTTTAACTCCTGATAAACATGAATTACATAATTCTGAATTAGATGATAACTCTCATGTAAAATCATTAAAGAGAAAGTTTCCTTCTAGTGATGCATATCTTTGGCACTTGCGTTTAGGTCATATTAATTCAAATAGAATTCAAAGACTGATCAAAGATGGACTCTTAGAGCCCATGGACTTCGATGAATTTTCAGTTTGTGAATGTTGTTTGGAAGGTAAAATGACCAAGTGACCTTTTAATGCAAAAGGTAGAAGAGCCTAAGAGTTTCTTGAATTAGTTCATACGGATGTATGTGGTCCTATGTCAACCCAAGCAAAAGGAGGTTATGAGTACTTCATCACTTTCACGGATAATTACTCAAGATATGGTTATGTGTACCTAATGAGACGGAAGTCCGAAGCATTTGAAAAGTTCAAAGAGTTCAGGGCTGAAGTTGAGAATCAGTTGGGTAGACGCATAAAGGTCATTCGATCTGATCGAGGTGGCGAATACCTTCTTGGGGATTTCGAGGATTACCTAATTCAGAATGAGATTATATCCCAATTAACTGCACCTGGAACTCCTCAACAAAATGGTGTAGCGGAGAGAAGGAATAGGACTCTTTTGGAAATGGTTAGGTCCATGATGAGTTACTCAACTTTACCAATTTCTTTTTGGGGGTATGCCTTAGATATAGTAATACATCTTTTGAATTTAGTTCCATCAAAATCTGTTCCCAAAGCACCCATGGAATTGTGGAGTGGGCGTAAGCCTAGCATGAAATATCTCCACATTTGGGGTTGTCCAGCACATGTGTTAAAAGGGAAGCCTGATAAATTGGAACAAAAAAAAAAAGGGTGTTTGCTTGTGGGTTATCCAAAAGAAACTAGAGGTTATTTATTCTATAGTCGTAATGATGACAAAGTTTTTGTTAGTACAAATGCTAAATTTTTGGAAAATGACTATATGAATAATTTTACTCCTAGAAGTAGAGTTGTATTGGCTGAAATGAATGAATCTGTAAATCAAAAACCATTGGATAAAACTAGGGATGATGTGGTTATATTAGATACACCACAAGATACTACTCATGAGATGTCTAGTACACAGGTGCCTCATCGTAATGGGAGAATTGTTTGGCCTCCTGTGAGATTTATAGGTTTGGGAGAAATTTATGAAGCTATCTCAGAAGAGGCGTAATTGGATCCGCACACTTATGAGGTGGCAATAAATGATATAGATGCTCATCATTGGGTCCAAGCTATGAAATCTGAATTGGATTCTATGTATTCCAATAATGTATGGGATCTTGTAGAGGCGCCTAATGGCATTAAACCAGTTGGTTGCAAATGAGTTTACAAAAGGAAGAGAGGGATAGATGAAAAGGTTGAAACCTTTAAAGCAAGAGTGGCGAAAGGGTATACACAAAAAGAAGGCATTGACTATGATGAAACTTTTTTGCTAGTAGCCATGCTTAAATCTATCAGAATTCTCTTATCCATTGCTGCTCATTATGATTATGAGATTTGGCAAATGGATGTCAAGACTGCATTTCTTAATGGCAATCTTGAAGAAGAAATCTACATGTTGCAACCGGAAGGTTTCATAGCAAAGAACCAAGAGCATCTGGTATGCAAGTTGAAAAAGTTCATTTATGGACTTAAGCAAGCATCTAGGTCATGGAACATCAGATTTGATCAGGCAATCAAATCATTTGGTTTTGAACAAAATCTTGATAAACGATGTGTGTACAAAAGACATCAAGACAAAGTAGTAATGTTCCTAGTGCTTTATGTAGATGATATTCTACTCATTGGAAATGATGTAGGAGTAATGTCATCGGTTAAAGTTTGGTTGTCAAGCCAATTTGATATGAAGGACTTAGGTGAAGCTAACTATATTCTAGGGATCAAGCTTTGGCGAGATCGAAAGAATAGGATGTTAGGTTTGTCACAAGCTGGATAGATAGATAAGGTTCTAGAACGGTTTAGCATGGAAAACTCCAAGAATGAAGTAGATCCGTTAATTTTCCACTGCGTATATGCATATTTCCATCAGTAATAACATGCAGATTTTTGAAACTAAGAAAGAGATCATAACAATAATAAAAAGAATCAAGAACATGTTTCAACAAAATAAATCAGCAATTCATGATATGAATATTTGAAACAACTAAACTGAATGAAATATATAAACATGAATCATTACAACAAGAGAAACACAAAAAAAAAGGTTAATAAGAAACAACCTCTTGCATGGAGCACTCTTCTTCTTGGGGGATATTTTTGGGTTCAAAGAAGTTTATGTAATTATCTTTGAAACCTAAAAACCCTAGTTTTAAGAGAGAATATCAGAAAAGGGGAGTTAGAAATATGAGAAACTTGAGTGTGTGAAAAGGTGTCTTTCTCAGAGCATAAAAGAGTCTCCAGAATTTCAAGACCCAGTCCCTATTTATAGAGGCTGGGATGCTTAAAAAATAAGCAAAGATGATTAGAATGCGAATCGGGACGCATCTTTCTGTGAAAAAGTCGAAAAGGATGTGTTTTAGCATCACCCGAAAAGCGTCGGGCCAAAGCCCATGTAGGTGCCATTCAGTACTCCAAAAGTGCCGAATGGCACTCTTGGATGCCAATCACACTTTCATGTTCGGGTGCGTTTTGGACTCCTTTTTTAGGTTTTCTTCAGCTGGGCCTTGCACTTAGACGTGTTTATAATCCGTATTCTAAAATTTTTATCTCTTTTCTAGATAATTTAGGTCTCTTCCTCAACAATTATCTTGTAGATAAATAATCCAAAATAAATCTTGATAAAGTTCAGATTATCCACAGTTTTATTGTTATCCAATTATCCCCTTTAATCCTATGCAAGTGATCCTATTTTTGACACTAACTATCAAACAATCACAAAATTATTTAACTAATTTTAATTGTTTAACCAATAAGAATTAATTTAAACTAATCATGCGTGGTTGATTCTACCTAGACACAATGCATGCTAACCGTGTAAATTTGATCATACAATATCTTTTGATTCGATGGTCCGATTTGGAAACTGGGCATACCGTCACGACTGTTAGAATCTCAAGATCATTTTTATGATATGCAATGCACAAATTAATGCATGTAATGAGAATTTTGGGGATACAATTGGTCATTCCAATTATCTTCCTTAATTAAATCATGGATGCAAAATTGAGTGTCTACACCATCATACCTTAACAACCTTTAGCCTACCCAAGCTTCATCACAAAAGCTCGCCGAGAATTCTTTGACCTAGGAATTATCTTTGCTCAAGCATATGAGAACTTAACTTCCAAAGGATTCATCAAACCCGTAGACCCCACACCCATGCCTACCTCCTACTTAGAACCTCAATGAATATTACCACTTCCATCAGAAATCTGGCCATCAAATTGAAAATTGCTTCCTTCTCAAGCATGAGATACAAGACCTAATAGATAATGGAACCCTTCCAAATCCAAACACCACCACCAAACCTAACATTAGGATGAACCCTTTTCATGATTATTATTGAGCTTCTCTTCCATATCAGAATTGAGTTCAAGTAGAAAAGATTGATTGAGATTGTTCGAAGTTGATAGAAACCATAAAGGTTAACATGGTGGAAGTCTAAGGAATATGGGATGAAGAAGATGAGATGTTGAAAAGTGTAGTGGCTATGTGAGGGATACTCCCCAAAGGAATGATCGCATTAAAGAAGAGGGTCCTTCAAGACGATGTGGAAAATATCACTAGAAGTGGGAAAGCCCTTGAAGACAATTTGGAGAAGGATCATTCTAGTAGGAACATGGAAGAAGGGTGGTCCAAGCCCGCTGAACCCAAAGGGAAGGAAGAAAAAGAAGAGGAAGATAGAGTTTTGACCAAATTGAAGAAGACTCAAGCTTATGTGTCCATATGAGTCTTGTTGATGGTTTCTCACAAGCGTCATAGTGCTCTCTTAGATACCTTGAATGGAAAAGAAATGCCTATCAAAAATACTCCACAAGAAGTGCTATCTCTTATGGGAGTTGAGGCCCCGTCTTATACTTCCCTCACATTTTCTGATGTCAAACTTTTTTCTAAAGGTGCCATTCACACTAGGCCTTTGCAAAACACCATCGAGTGCTTGGGTGCCAAGGTTCCAATGTTGTTTATTAATAATGGATTTGAATTAAATGTATGCCCTTTTAGGACCGCTCTCACAATTGGTCTAGATATGGAGAAAATCATCCCCTCTCCCTTAACTATTAGGGCATATGACAATACTTCAAGGAAGGTTATGGGAACTTTCAAGGCTCCTTGCAAGGTTGGTCCATTGGAAATAATTATGGAATTTCACGTGATGGACATCACCCCTAACTACAACCTTCTCTTAGGAAGAGCATGGCTTCATCCCATTGGAGCTATCCCTTCCACTCTACACCAAAAGATGAAGACCCCATGGAAATGAGGAATTATTGTAGTGCTTGGTGATGGTGAGATCCTAGCTCTCATCTGTGGACTTGAAGAGGGAGGAAATGAGTGGCTTTGAGTTTGTGAACATGGATGATTATGGATTAAAAGATGGGAAGTATACTACAGATTTAATCCCCTATTGTAGTCATGAAGTGATTATAATGATGAAAAAAATAGGGTATATGCCTAGTATGGGTCTTGGAAAATAAGAAAGAAGGGTGGTTGAATTCCTTGACTTCAAAAAGAGGAGCCTTTCCTTTTTGTGGCTTTCTCGAGTTTTGGGTAGATAAGGATGGAAAAGTGGATCTCAGCTGGTAGATATTCTTCAATGAAAAGCTCACTTTCAAGGGGAATCCTATTGTGGTGATCAAGGAAATTCAAGAGGAGGTCGATTGGGTGGATTACATGGATGCTGAAGCAATGGGAGCTATGTTGAAAAAGGAGGACATTATTATTTTCATCATCGAAGAGCCAAGTGATCCGTCTACCTTTATCATGCTTGCTGATGGGCAACTTAGCAATTGGACTTGGGTTGGGTTTTCTAAGAATATGGGAAATGAATTTTGTAATGCAAGCTCAGATGTACTTTTCAACAATTTTAATAAGATGAATTTTGATTTGGCTTATTTTGATATGTCCCATAATATTGAAATTCTGCTCTTAAATGATTCTAATGAATTTGAAAATGAAATTAATAAACAATTGGAAAAGAAAATTTAACCTATAGAACCAACTTCTGAAACTCTTAATTTGGGCAATGATGAGAATCCACACTTAATTAAAATTGGCTCAACCCTAAGTGAAGAAGAAAGAAAATATCTTTAAGAACTTTTCATAGAATTCTAAGAGGAGTTTGTGTGGTCCTATAAAGATATGCCTGGCATTGATCCTAAGATAGTCCAACACCACATTGATACTCACACTCATATAGTTCCTGTTAAGCAATAGTTGAGGTGTATGAGAACCGAGTGGCTCCTTAAGATCAAGGAAGAGGTCACCAAACAATTGAAAGTAGGATTCATCAAACACGTGCACCAAGGCGAGTGGATAGCCAATGTTGTGCCTGTACCCAAGAAAGATGGAAAGGTAAGGATGTGTGTGGACTTTAAAGACCTTAATAAGGCTTACATTAAGGACAATTTCACTCTTCCTCACATAGATGTCTTAGTGGATAATACCGCCAATAGTGCCTTAATGTCTTTTATGGATGGTTTCTCAAGATATAACCAAACCAAGATGGCTTCTAAGTACATGACCAAGACCACCTTCACCATAAAATGAGTATCTATTGTTATACAATGATGCCATTTGGGCTTAAGAACGTGGGTGCGACCTATCATAGAATGGCCACGGCCTTGTGTACATGACATGATGTACAATGAAGTTGAGGTATATCGTGAAGTCCAAAGATAGACAAGGCCACATAGCTAACTTGAGGAAGTTCTTCAAAAGGATCAAGGAGTATAGAATGAGATTAAACTCACAAAAATATGAAGTAACTGCTGGAAAATTGCTAGGCTTCTTGGTAAGTGATAGAGGGATAAAGGTTGACCCATCAAAGATCAAAGCCATATTGGATATGCCACCACCTAAGCCAATTCATCGCTAAGCTCACCTCTACTTGTGAGCCCATCTTTAAGCTCTTAAGAAAGAATGAACCCCATACAAGGAATGATGAGTGTTAGAAAGCCTTCAAACTTATCAAGGAATACCTTCTCCATCCACCCATCTTAGTGCCCTCGAGGCATGGAAAGCTATTAGGTTCTAAGAATTTAGGAACTAATGTATTAGAACTTCAATATGTATCATGTTGGCAAACCATGATCAAAATATAGAATCTAGATTTAGGCTTGCTCAAAGTGTGGTTTTATGTAAAATTGGAATCTAGTGATTGCAAGATCTATTGGTCAAAATCTGTAAGGCTTGATAGATCGAAACTCATGCAGATTTATTTTTCTACAAAAATTCCAATTCATCCCAAGCCCATATGACGTATAAGGTTAAGTATTTTACTTTAAGTATAAAAGGAAAAACCCTAGCTATGTTTTAGAAATCTTTGAAGAGTTATGTGTTGAATCTTCTGTGAGGCCTAGACGTGTTTACTTTCATACACACACAAAGAGCTATCAAGATCAAGATTCACTCAAGAACTTGATGATTTCTTCAATTGCATCATAAAAAACTTTAAAGAAGACTTGAAACCTTTGAGTTGATGATGAGAATCAACAAGCATTCAAGGATCCATTGCATGTTCCAGTTGGGCCTATTACAAGAGCAAGATCCAAGAAGATCCAAGAAGCACTTAATGGGCTGATTCAAGAGATTTGGGCTGATTCTAACGCAGGACATTCCAAGCTTGTCCCAAAGGAAGACGAAAGTGTAATAAATTTAATTCAAGCTACTTAGGGCTGATCTGACTTAATTGGGAGTGATTTATGGCATGAATTAATGGCTGATTGACTTTCCAGCTCTGTATCAGTTAAGGCAGATTTTTTCCTATTTTGGATCTGCTAATTTCAGACCAAATCAGCTTTTATTTAGGGTTTTATTATTTAGTACGTTTTTTAGGTATTTTCCTTGTTTTTAGGTGCATTTAATGCTTTTTAGGTCAAACTTGATTCCTGATATGGTAAGGTATCAATTAGGAGTTATTTCAGAATATATTTTCTTGTTTGTCAAGTTTTGTGGAGTCCTTAAATAGGCTCTGAAGTCTGTAAACGTTTTTAAGATTATTATTGAATAAAATTCAGAAAAGGTGAGGCTTTGCTCTCTTTTGGTTCTTCAAGAACTGTGAACTTATCAAGGATTCTTCCTTGTGGCGTTCAAACTTTATACCTTTGGTTCGTGATTCTTTATAATCATTGGGTCAAGGTTAACTTATACCTTTGGTTCGCGTTTCTTTTATAAACGTTGGGTCAGGGTTTCTATCATAAATCTGATTTTTAGCTTTCCTGGGTTAAATATTCCAATATTTTTGTTGGGTCTCAAAGCGTGTCGATTGAGGTTCGCATCAGTTGAGTGTCAAATTCACAAGTAGGAGAACTTGTGGTTGTTGCAGATCAAGGAAAGAAGTAGTTTGTGGGCTCGGAGTTGTCACGTGGTTGTGGTAGTAAGTTTTCTACATGAGGTAGCAATAGGATGTTAGTGGTCTAAGTTTTATTGTAAAAACTTCAATTCTTTCATAGTGGATTTGTTTTTACCTTGAGGATAGTTAGGTTAAATCCCCCCCCAGGTTTTTTACCGATTAGGTTTTCCTGAGTCATCATATCGTAGTGTTCTTTATTTTTCCACATTATTTTGCATAATATGATATTATTTTGTTAACCTAGATCTAAATAATTTATCTAAGTAATCACTTGGCTATATAACTAGGTTAAACAACTTGTGTTAAGGGGTCTAAGAACGTACAAGTGGTAACATAGCGGATTAGCTCTAGTGTTTTAGATCCTTTGATCTAAGACTTGATCCTCAACCCCTATTGTCATGGAACATGGTCACTCTCTTGTGATCCCTACTCACTTTGATGGGAACAACTATGCTTATTGGAAAGTAAGGATGAAAGCCTTCCTGAAATTTATTAATGAAAAAGTGTGGAATTTTGTTGAATACAGATGGGAGAAACCGACTACTCCTATTAGTGAGTGGTCAACATCTCAAAAAGAGGCAGCCGCTTTTAATAGCAAGGCCATGAATGCTATTTTTAATGCTGTTTCTATGGAGGAATTTAAGAGAATCTCAAATGTTGAGGTTGCTCATACTGCATGGAATGTTCTCCAAACTGTGCATGAAGACACAAAGGTAGTTAAGATTAATAACTTGCAACAAATAACTACTAGATTTGAAAGCATTAGAATGTCTAATGATGAGTGTTTTGATAAATTCTATGCTAAGCTTAATGATATTGTCAATTCTGCTTCTAATTTGGGTGAAATTTATGATCAACCTAAGATTGTTAGGAAGATTCTTAGATCCTTGACTGAGGACTTTAGACCCAAAGTGACTGCTATTACTGAAAGCAAGGATGTGGACTCCATCCCTGTTGATGAGCTTGTAGGATCTCTCCAGTCCTATCAGCTAGACCTATCCAAAACAAACAAATCCAAATCAATGGCTCTTACGTCAAGTGATGATGTTAATGGAAATGGATTTGATGATGAACTCTCTTCTACAGAGATTGCTTATCTTGCCAAGAACTTTAGAAAATTTCTTGGGAACAACAACAGAAAGGCAAGAGGTAAAACAATGCTGAACTTAGGAATTTTAAGAAAAATGAACCAACTAAAGTTAATAATGCTGATAAATCAAAAGAAAAAGTTGGTCAAACCTCTAGTAATTCTCTAGGTCAACAATGTTTTAGTTGTCAAGTGTATGGTCATGTGAAATCTGAATATCTTGCATTCTTGAGGTCAAAGGGTAAAGCTATAGCTGTAACCCTTAGTGATGATGAAGTTTCTGATCACGAGTCTAGTAGTGATGAAGGTGGAAACTTCTTTGCTTTCACAGCTGCTGCTGTAGTTGATGAAAGTGTTGTGGTTAAAGAGAACCATTTTGATGGGGATCCCTCTAAGTGTGCTGATTTGCAAGAAGCTATTAATAAGCTGGGCAAAGTTACTGCAAAGGATACAATGAGTGTAGACTTAGGTCTAAAGAAGATTGGTACTCTCGAACTTGAAAAGAAAAAATTGTTGCTGAATTTTTTTGATGCTAATGAATTGGTTAATAAGGTGATGACTGAAAACATGATGTTGCTTGATAAGATTAAGAACCTAGAATTAGAATTATTTGTTGCTAGAGAACAAACAAATAGGTCTGCTAGTTCTAAACTTGATCCCATGCTGAGTGTTTAGAAGTCTCCTTTAGACAAAACGGGTTTAGGTTTTTTTTATAGCATCTCTATGTCCGAAGCTCATTCCACAAATTTTGTTCCTTCTTCTGAGCCAACCAAGATTGAGGTTGTCAAACCAATAGAAGTTACTCCTGCTCCTAGGAAGATTAAGGTTGACCTTAAAGAGTCTAAGCCTAAGAATCCTAACCTCATTAAGGACAAGAAGCATGATACTCCTTTGTGGGTTTGTCATTTTTGTGGAAAGGTTGGGCATACTCGCCCAAACTGTTTCAAGTTGCAAGCAGCAAAGCGAGCAAATAAGCCAAAAGTATCTGTGCCTCAAGTACAAGATCCTATGGTACTTATTGGTGAATTGGTAAAGGCTTTAAACCTTTATACCAATCCTGGAGTTACTCATCATTCTAATATGAATAATAACTCCAAAACCAAGGTTGCATCTAAGAAGTTTTGCATGCAAAAGGCTCAATCTAATTGAGTCTTTCTGACATGGTCCTTGTGCTTCATCTCAAAATCCTTTGTGACCACTTTTGTTGAAGTTTTATTTCCTTTTGTTTTTAGGATTTGCATTGCATTACATTCATACATTTCATACTAGGTTGTTTTTGTTTGTTTCTTTTAAATTAACAAAAAAACAAAAACAAAAATGGAAAGAGGAATATGAAAGGGTATGTTTTGTATTACATATCTTGGATGTGTGGTTAAGTTTGGCCATATTATCTTTACATAACATGCTTGTGTACCTTGTTTAGCTTAGATGAGCTTATTTTTCTGCACTTTGCTAGTTTTAGCTATGTAGTGCATGTTGTGTGGGTATTTTTTTTTTAGTTTTTGATCATGTGATCCTGATTTTGAAGTCACATGCTTTTGATTGTAAGGACTAAAAAATCCTAAGAGAAAGGCATAAATAATCATCTCACCACTGTTTACTAGCCAATCATGAACACCTTAGTGCATATCATAAGATTTTGAGCTCAAGAAAGTGTAGCACATGCACAAAAAGAAAATAAGGTGTAGCCTTGGAATAAAAAAATAAAAAAAAATAAAAAATGAAATAAAAATGGCATGTACATTATAAGGCTAGAATAAATAAAATTACATGATTGCAAGCTTGTTTTCTAGGATATGTGGGAGTTATAGGATGTAACTCTTTAGGTGATAGTCACTTTCAAACTTATGTGATGAATAATGTAGAAATTATGATTGATTACTATCTACATATCACCTCACATGTATCTCATGTTGTTACTAGTTGGACACACTACACAAGTTATTCTTTGCTAAACTTAGTACATGAAATTGTGTGTGATTTTGGTTTGGCTATCCAAGACTATATGCTCTTTGATTTTGATACAAAATATATTCAATGATTGATTTTTGGGGACAAAAGGTGTCATAATCTTGTCATGGAAGATCTAGGTTGAAATCAAGTGTTTTTGAAAAACTTTTAAATTCATACTCATGCATTTCATTCATGAAATAAGTTGGTTTGTGTGTTTTTTGCATAAAACTCCTGCTGGTTTTCAAAAATTCAATTTTTCCAGATTTTCAATCGATCAAGTTTGTTATTCGACTGATCGAAAATGCCTTAAATTTTTAAGCTTGGTTTTGCCTAGTTCGATTGATGCTCGATTGGTTCTCGATCAATTGAATCTGTTTTACGATCGATCGAACCCAATCTTCGACTGATCAAAAATTTTAAAATTTTAAATGAAAGCTTTTACCTAGCTCGATTGGTACCCGATCAGTACTTGACTAATAGAATTTCAAAAGAAAAGTACAAAAAGTCCTTTCTCAGCACGTGTTCTTCACTTTTCAAAGACTTTTTCTATCTTTTTCTATCTTTTTCTTTCCTTGCTTTTCTTGACCGATCCAATCCAAGCTTGTTTGTCGTTTTCTTTCTCAAAATTTTCAAGGGTTTTTGTACTCAGGCATAGGTAAGACCTTTATACCCTTCATTTTTCATTTTATTTACAATTTTCATGCATTTTCATTAGGATTTTCAAACAAATCATTTTTGGGGTTTTTGATGTTTTGGTTGTTTTTTGTCAATTTTGTTCAATGGGTTTTTGTTTTTAGATGTTATAAATAGGATTCCCATGCATTAATTTGATCAATTTGGTGTTTTGAGAGCAATTGGAAATTCTAGGGTTTGGTATTTTGTAAAATTGGGGATTTTGTTCAATTGGGTTTAATTTGATGAAATTGGCTTGTGTAATTGATAAATTATATCATTATATGATGTTTTCTAACTAGTGTAATGATTAATTGATCAATTTGAATTGGTTTTGAAATTGGTTTTTCAAAATTTGGGGTTTTTGAACTAAAACTCTTTGTTCAAGTCAATTGTTGGTAAATATTGAGAAATTGAAAAAAAAAATTATGCATTAGAGTATGCATCATATGTGCATTCATTACATGCATCATATAGATTATTATTTGTTGATAAATTTTATGCTCTAACCCTCTCTAATGTTGTCTGCCATTGACATTTGTTTTGTTTTTGTTTTCCTTTTCCTTTAAACTTTTAGCATCATGGTTAGGAAGACTAGGGAAAAGAAAACCTCTACCCCATCCACTTTTGATTTCCAGAGTGATAGTTTTAGGTTTATGAAAAACCAAGAAGCTTATAAGAAGCATAATGTGTTTAAACCGGTGTGGGCTGAGCGTAGGGTTATCCTAGATGAGGTAGATCCCTAGATTCATAGGAATTTTGAGCGTAGAGGTTGGTTGCCACTCTTAGAGGTTGAGCATCCCCCTCCGGCTACTTTGATTAAACAATTCTATTCGAACCTCTCTATTCACTCCGATGATTCCAACATTTAGTTTGTGAAGAGTTGGATAAGGGATGAAGAGTATGTCATTACTCCTCAGGTAGTGGCATCTACTCTTGGTGTACCTTTGGTACAGTAGCCTGTGTACCCTTACATAGAGTCTCCTCCTCTTGATGACATCATGTCCCTCATTACCGGTACTTCCATTAGTTGGGGTACCGATCCTCGAGTCACCTCTCATGAGCATAATGAGCCCAATTATTTTTTTTTTAGGATTTCCTGTCATAGTATTTGGCCCATTTCTCATGTCCATACTATTCCTATTGAGAGATGTGCATTCTTGTACGCTCTCATCTCTGATGCTCCTATGAATTTTCCCTCCCTTTTTATTCGCTCTCTTGTTAAGGTTTATATGACTTCCCCGCTTCCGAGCCCGTACATATCATAGCTCCTATAGGTGCCACCTTCCTTAGGCAAAGGGCTGCTGAATTAAAAGCAAGCTCTAAGCACCCTCATGTCGAGTCTTCTATAGGTGATGCATCTCAAGATCCTCCTTCCGAAGATCCTTCTACTGAGACTTATGTGGACCCCACAGCGGCTATGGATCCTTCACTGTCGACATCTAGCGCCTCCTCTATGTGTACCACATTAGACACAATTATGACCGTTCAGGCAATGCATGGACAGCTTTTGTTAGATTTGCTCAATGAGGTTGCAACCTTACAGGTAGATTTTGTTAGGTTTAGTGCCCTTAAATCCTATTGTACGATGCTATGTATGACTTAATGTTATGATTAATAAATTTGTTTTATTTTTATCTAAAATAATGGTAACATGAATATTGGGACATTATCATATAGTCCATGAGATGCATAGTATGTGATTTATGTGAAAATTCACAAAAGATATAAATCACAAGTTCTTTGTAAACTCAGAATTGTAGTTCATAGTCGGTGATGAAATTGGGCATTTCGTAGGAGACACATGGTATGCAGTTTTTGGTTTTCATGTATTTATTTTCTTATGGGTTGTATATGTTAGAGGGAGACATTATGCGTTCTTTTGCTTTTATGTTTTTTTATGTTTCTTGTTTCATATATGGTACATTGATTTTGATTTATATTATGAGGTTATTCATGGTATATGTTTTTTTTTTCTTTTATGTTTTGTGAAATCAAGAAGTTTATTTTGGTTTACTTGTATTTTCCAAACATGCGTATATGAATTTGTTTAGTGTTTCAAGAATTTACATGTTAATTTGGTCATGGTTGTTTTCTACTTTTGCAACTAATAGATAGTGGTTAGGTTGAATTGTAATTAGGGCTTCAATTTGTAATTGGGTTGTTTTTACTTTGAGCATTTTGCCTTTTTGTAATGTGTTTTGTCACGGATTGCCAAAGGGGGAGATTGTTAGGTTCTAAGACTTTTAGGAACTAATGTATTAGAACTTCAACATGTATTATGTTGGCAAACCATGATCAAAATATAGAGTCTAGATTTAGGCTTGCTCAAAGTGTGGTTTTACATAAAATTGGAATTGAGTGATTGCAGGATTTATTGGTCAAAATTTGCAAGGCTCGATCGATCGAAAATTAGACTCGATTGATCGAAACTTGTATAGACATTATTTTATGCAGAAATTCCAATTCAACCTAAGCCCATATGATGTGTAGGGTTAAGTATTTTACTTCAAGTACAAAAGGAAAAACCCTAGCTACCTTTTAGAAGTCTTTGAAGAGTTATGTGTTGAATCTTCAGTGAGATCTAGAAGTGTTTACTTTCATACACATACAGAGAGCTATCAAGATCAAGATTCACTCAAGAACTTAATAATCTCTTCAGTTGCAGCATAAAGAACTTTAAAGAAGATCTGAAACCTTTGAGTGGAGTCTCAGAGTCCCAAGTAGGAGAACTTATGGTTGCTACAAATCACAGAAAGAAGTAGTCTGTGGACTCGGAGTTGTCACGTGGTTGTGGTAGTAAGTTTTCTACACGAGGTAGCAATAGGGTGTTAGTGGTCTAAGTTCTGGTGTAAAAACTTCAATTCTTTACCGATTAAATCTTCCCCAGGCTTTTTACTGGTTAAGTTTTCCTTGGTCATCATATTGTGGTGTTCTTTATTTTTCTACATTATTTGCATGATATGATATTATTGTGTTAACCTAGATTCGAATAATTTATCTAAGTAATCACTTGGCTAAATAACTAGGTTAAATAACTTCTGTTAAGGGATCTAAAAAGGTACAAAAGACACTACTCCTTTATCTCTTGATCATAAAGAATGCAGTAGGAAGTATGCTTACCCAAGAGGATGATGGTAAAAATGAGATAGTTGCATACTACTTGAGCAAGAGGTTCCATGATTATGAGACTAGATACACACCCATAGAAAAGTTATTTTTTGCTCTCATGATGGTTGATTCTATTGTCAAAATTTGATTTAAAGTATGTGGCTAGAAAAAACATCAAAGGAAGCACCGTCTAAGATTTTTGTGTCGAAAACCCAGTCGAAGGAGAAAATGGTAAAAAAGATTTCCCGAATGAGGATATTTTGGATATCGAACTAAGGGTATGGAAGATTTATTTCGATGGGGGCTGTTTTAGACACTGAATTCTGTACCCCTTATAACTCGAGCCCCCGTTCTCCAATGATGCTGAAATTCTAAGGCTCAAGGTTGGTTTAGGGCCCAATCAGATTAAAAATTGACTTAAGAGGTGTTAAAATTGAAAATATAACTTTTTATGAGAAAATAAATCTATTTTTGGAAAGTAAAAGGCCAAGGAAACCTTCAGTCTGCGTAAGCTAGCCAGATCCTGCATATGCAAGTCTGATGCATGAGTTCACACGCACAGATGTATACATGTAGCTAGGGTTTTAGAAACCTATGAAAGACAAGTCTTCTACATTAATGTTGAGGCTTGGAATGAATCCTACATCATATGAGAGCCATTCCAAACCCCTACTTTCTCATTATATAAAGCCATACATGGCAACTTTTAAAAACACACAAAAAATCCTATAGATGCCCATTTTTTGATTCGTGAGCTTCGCAAACAGAATCAAAAGAAAAAGAGACAACATTTTCTTTTGATGTATGGCTCAGGCCAAACCCATGCATACAGCACATAACACGCATACATGGGGCAGGGTACAACTCCATAAAGTCGCGTGGGATACGTATGTTTGAATTCCCACCCTTGTTGCTCAAGAAACAGGCAACAACAGGTTCACTATCCTAGAACTTTTTTTGCCAATGGCATGCAAAAGGCAAGTGACTCACTATCCTAAAGCCACTTAAAAAGGAAAAAAAAAAAAAAACAAAAAACAAAAAAAAAAACAAAACAACAAGGCCAACAGTCGTAATCATCAACCAAGCAAACAAGGTGCTCTTACAAGCTTAAAGGGATATATATATATATATATATATATATATATATATATATATATATATATATATATATGTGGTGTCCATCTAGGTAGTACTTGTCTTCTCCATCTCTATCTCTACTTGTTTTGGCGAGGCTCTTGCCTCGTGATGACCTTGGTCTCTATCTCTATCTCTACCTTTTCCACTATGCTTGCATATGCAATTCCCTCTGGATATATGCATTAGTTCTGTATGATGTGCCTCAATGTTAAATTCTCGGAGGATATGTGCATAAGTTCTATATTATAACTTTCCTTAACTAGTGTGGGGCCTATGCCTACATATTCAATTCTTGTAGGATATGTGCGCAAGTGGCCTTGGTGTTTCAACTCACTAGGGAGTCTATGGTGTAACCCCACTAAGATGATGAGAGACTCACTAGGGTGTATCCTCTACTGAGAAGTTTCGGTGACTCACGGGGGAACCTTCTTGGTATGTAGCTTATTGGGGATGGTAACTTGCTGAGAAGTGTGCTGGTGATTGTGACCTACGAGGAAGTCTTTGGTAATGTGTGGTCCACTGGTGAAAATTCTTCTTTTTCTTCATGGCTCAATGGCGACTTGTGTTGATTCTACCTATGAGTGGGTCCTGTCTGCTCCATGGGGAAATTTCTTCACAACTTACAAGGGGGTTGCCTTATGTCTCAAACTTGTGGGGAGTCCTTCCACGATACTGTACTTTACTAGGGATTTGGTTGATGATCTAAACACATGGGGGAGTTTCCTTGGTAACCTCTGATCTGCTGAGGGATGCTTTGATACTTTCCATTTATTAGGATGCTTTGTCCTTTACCCAATTACGGGTATTTTTGTCATTCTAGATATATTTTTGAATTTTCTTCTTCACTTCCTACCTTCCAGGAACCCATTGGGGATTTTGGGTGATTTTTTTTTATACCAAACTACAAGAAGTTTAGTGGGAGTCCAAAATACGCGTATTTTAGCCACCAAGTGTGTTCTGGCCTCTTCATTTTTCTCCAATGGTTACCAACTATTTCTTTTTTCTTTCCATTCAATTCATCTCCCTCATCTCTTCATATTCTCTCTACAAAACCCTACCCCTCTCTCATTCTTCTTGATAATATGATTCCGTTATCTCAAATCTCCTTATTTGAAACTCTCTCCATCTCCAAGCTCTTTCATTTTCTCCATGGCACTTAAGTCTAAGAAAACATCCTATGTGCTCTCTAGTGATGCCTTCAAACCTACTCGTACGAATGAAGCGGTGAAGCTGAATGAGTCGCCTACGTTAACATACAGGCCACAAGATCGTCTTTCGGAGGGTGCAAGGACCGGATCAGTAAGCTTTTCAAACCTTTCTCATTCTTAAGTTTTCCTTTGATCTTCTGTTTAAAACATATGTCATTCTTTTATGTAATTGGCTAATCCTTTGACAAAACGCACTTTACTTGTAATTAGGTAGATTTAGGATGTGTTTTATGCTTCAAGAAACTGTGTTTCAAGATCAAGTGTTGAAGTAATCAAGTCTATCCAAGAAACAAGCTAATAAGTGCAAGTTCATTAAAACTCGACAGTTAGCATGTGTCGAGGTTTAAAGAGCTGTTCTAGCCCCGAGGCTCGACAGCTTCTATCTAACGAGAATTACGAATTTCAGAATCCTGATCTGATTTTCTTGGAATCTGTGGATGTGTCTTTGGGCCTTCTTTTCTCCTAACCCTAGACATATAAAAGGATTATTTTAAGGGCCGTAAAAGTGTTCACAAGTTGCACAAGCATTGAGAAATCCTTGTTCAAGCAAGTTGTGACCGGAGACAAAGTTTGATGAGAATCAACAAGCATTCAAGGATCCATTGCATGTTCTTGTTGGGCCTATTACAAGAGCAAGATCCAAGAAGATCCAAGAAGCACTTAATGGGCTGATTCAAGAGATTTGGGCTGATTCTAACGCAGGATGTTCCAAGCTTGGCCCAAAGGAAGATGAAAGTGTAGTAAATTTAATTCAAGCTATTTAGGGCTGATCTGACTTAATTGGGAGTGATTTATGGCATGAATTAATGGCTGATTGACTTTCCAGCTCTGTATCAGTTAAGGCAGATTTTTTCCTATTTTGGATCTGCTAATTTCAGACTAAATAAGCTTTTATTTAGGGTTTTATTATTTAGTACGTTTTTTAGGTATTTTCCTTGTTTTTAGGTGCATTTAATGCTTTTTAGGTCAAACTTGATTCCTGATATGGTAAGGTATCAATTAGGAGGTATTTCAGAATATATTTTCTTCTCTGTCAAGTTTTGTGGAGTCCTTAAATAGGCTCTGAAGTCTGTAAACGTTTTTCAGATTATTATTGAATAAAATTCAGAAAATGTGAGGCTTTGCTTTCTTTTGGTTCTTCAAGAACTGTGAACTTATCAAGGATTCTTCCTTGTGGCATTCAAACTTTATACCTTTGGTTCGTGATTCTTTATAATCATTGGGTCAAGGTCAACTTATACCTTTGGTTCGCGTTTCTTTTATAAACGTTGGGTCAGGGTTTCTATCATAAATCTGATTTTTAGCTTTCCTGGGTTAAATATTCCAATATTTTTGTTGGGTCTCAAAGCGTGTCGATTGAGGTTCGCATCAAAGTTCTTGCCCTAGTTCATCTCTCTTGTGAAGAAGTTGTTGTGTAATGTGCACCGTAGGGTTTTGTAACCAAGAATCTTCTTGATCTTCATCGTGTGGATGAATTAAAGAACTTTGCAGCCAACAATCTTCTCTAGTTGGTGATTGAAGTCGCATACTGGGATTCGCGCAATTTGTTAGTCACGTACTTGGGAGCCGTGCATTGAAAGGAGAAATTGTCACTACAGAACAAGTCCAATTGGGTATTGGCGCAAGGGTTCAACTATAGGTTGGTAAGGTACTTGAGATTCCTCTAATTGTAACCGCTTGTTGTGATAATAGTGAAATTTTGGGAGTGGTGACCTTAAAATTACCCGGTGGGGTTTTTGCCGTGTAGGTTTTCCCCATTCGTAAACAAATCACCGTGTCATTTAATTTCCGCTGCATACTTAGTTTAATTGGTGATTTGTTTGTGCTACCACGTGCTTTACATGTTAATTTGATTAATTAATAACTTGGCTAATTAATCAATTAATTTAAACACTAGGGGTCAACACGTTTGTGGCCTATCAAGTGGTATCAGAGCAGGCACACTCTGATTAGGGTTTAATCCTTGTGTGTGATCCATTGACCCCTGTTGTCAAGGCTAGAGGACAATCTCTTATTATCCCTCCTTTATTTGATGGAACTAACTATGCATACTAGAAAGTACGCATGAGAGCTTTTTTGCAGTCTCTAGATGAGAAGGTGTGGCAAGCTTTAGAAATTGGCTGGACCAAGCCAAAAGAAGTGTCAGCCGATTGGGATGAGGTAAAGATCAAGGCGGAAAACTTCAATAGCAGGGCATTGAATGTGTTATTCAGTGTAGTCACAAATGAGGAATTCAAGTAGATATCCTCCATAGAAACCACAAAGGAAGCATGGATCATCCTACAGACAACCTATGAGGGAACAAAGGCTGTCAAAGATTCGAAGCTACAGAGGCTCACTACAAGCTTCGAAGAAATTAAAATGGAGGAGGATGAGTCGTTCGATGAGTTCTATGCCAAGCTTAAGGACATAGTGAACTCAGCTTTCAAGCTTGGGGAAACCATTCCTGAACCTAAGATTGTGAGAAAACCCAAGAGATTCCATGCCAAGATCACGGCGATAGAGGAATCAAAGGATATTGACAAGATTCCTCTAACTGAGCTGGTTGGTAATCTGTAAACCTACAAGCTAGGGTTGACAAGAATTGGCAAGTCGGGTAAAGGCAAGAGCATGGCACTGAAGGCCAAGAGTAGTGAGACAGATGAGTCATCAGACGATGAAGATTCTAAGATGAAGTCCTACATCACTAGGCAATTTAAGAAATTCATGAAAAATGCCAATGGAAAAGGCTTCGACAAGGACCATAGGCAATCCAATTCTTCTCAGTTCAAGAGCCAAGATAAAGGGAAGAAGGATGCTAGGGATGGCGGTCAGTACACTGTTCCCACAGGATCTAAGTGCTTCGGGTGTCAAGGCTTCGGTCACATGAAACAGGATTGTCCCACATATCTCAAGAGCATTAGGAAGAGCAAGGCACTTGCTGCTACCTTGAGCGACACTGAGCCTGAGGATGATTCTAACAATTAGGATGATGGAATCTTGAATGCCTTCACTACCACTATCAATCCTACTGAAGGGATTGTAGAAGATGAAGATGAAGAAGAAGAATTGGTGGATGCTAAGTTTGAAACGATGGATGATCAAGATGATATCCATACAGCCTATGAGAAACTGTACAAGCTTTCTGAGAGGCATGAAAAACTTTATAGGCTGGCCACCAAGAAGCTCAGTGATGTGGAACTTGATCGTGAGGAGCTTTCCACTAGGTTTGATGAAGCCAATCAGACCATTGGGGCACTGAGATTCGAGAATAATTTCTTGGCTGAGAAGACCAAGAAGATTGAAGCGGTGCTATTTCAAGTTAGAGCTCAATTGGAGAGGACATCAAGTCTGAAGCTGGATGAGATGCTCAGCATTCAGAAATCTGCTTTTGATCGAATCGGTTTGGGGTATGATTTCTCTTCTTCTAATATTGCTTTTGCTAGTACTACTGTTTTTGTTCCTCCTGCTAATAACATTAAATTGAGAACAATAATGTTAAAACTAAATTAGCTGTGAGAACCTAGACAAGGGTAAATCCATCTTAGGAGCACCCCCTAAGCTTGAGAAGAAGGAAACTAAAAACCCTAGGGCTAAGAAGGCTAACTGTCAAAAGCCTAAACAGAAGAAGCAAAATTTCTGTCATCATTGTGGTATTGCCTGTCATACTCGACCAAATTGCTATAAGTGGTTAGCCACTCAACAGAGCAATGGTATGATAGCATCCGGGATCCAGAATCAACTTCAAACCTCTCTTGCTCCTCTTGGAGATCTTCTCAAAGCCCTCATGTTCCTTTCAAACTTGCACAGTTTCAATTCTCCCCCTTCATCACTGGTTTAAGGGTTTACAAAAAGGAAAGGTTCTTCTAAGGTGTGGAAGGAAAAGGGTTCCAAGTGATTTAATCACTTTTTCTCTCTCTCCCCTTCTTGTTTTTGTTTTTGCATTACTTGTGTGTTTTGCTTTAATGTTTTGAGTTAGTCTAGTTTTAAGCATTGCTTTGTTTTGTTTTGCATGTTTTTGGTTATTAGTTTTTCAGTTTTAGCTATTTTGTTTTAATTCCAAAAAAAAAATTTTTGAAAAATTCAGAAAAATACAAAAACAGTGTATGTTTGTGTATATCGGTTCTTATGAACCTTAAAATGGCCTTTGAAACAGAGTTTTCTAAACTTTGTATATCTTGTAGCTTAGATGAGCATCTCTATGCACAACTAAGCAAGTGAGCTTTGTGGCTCTTTGTTTGGGATGAGTAAGGTTAAGTGATCTCTTGTACTTAACACTCATATCACTCTTTTTTACAGGAAGGACTAGAAAATCCTAAGAGAAAGGCATAAATAACCATCTCACCACTGTTGCCCGCCAATCATGAAATGACATCTGTATGTTTCGGCATAGCAAAAGTGCAATGTCAAAAAGCTTAACATAATTGGGTATTTCTTTTCGCTCCTATATATACTCATACATGGTTTGCTTAATACAAGGAAATATGCAAAGAAATAAAAGCAAAAAGAACAAAATGCTTTAAATATGATTGCAAGCGTGTTTTCTAGGAGATGTGGGAGTTATAGGATGTACCTCGAATGTGATAGTCTCCATCAAACAGTTATGATTATGTGTGAGTTAAAGTGATTTTCTCATATCTCAAATCGTCATAACATAGAGACACTTATGCATACTTGCGATGTTTTCACACACAACACACAATATTCTTTGCTACTTTTGATACATGTGCAGGTACAATGTGATTTGGCCATCTCAAGGTTTACATGTGTTGATGTATACTCACTAAATTGTCTTGACTTGTTTTTGAAATATAAAATCGGTTAGACTTGTTTAGTGTGTGTGTGTGTGTTTTGGGATTCATGTGCTTAAAATTGTTGTCGAGAGATGATTTTGAGAGTCTAATATGTTGATTGGATCATTGGTTGAGTTGCATGCGTGATTGCATTCATGTCTGTATTTTTCCCTTCTCGAAAAACTGCTTTTAAAAGCTGGCTCGACACCTCCTCGACACCTTCTCAATACCTAGCTGTCTGTCGAGCTTCTCAACTTTTTCTTATCGCAATCTCGACATCTTCTCGACACCTGGTGGATCGATCAAGAAAACTTCTGTCCTCTCGATAGCTTCTCGACACCTGGTGGATCGATCGAGCTTCTGTTCTCGTGTCTTTGCGTTGTTCCTTGACACCTTCTCGATAGCTCTATCTATCGACGTTGCTTTTCTCGACACGTTCCTCGATAGATGACTCGACACCTCTCGACACCTGTATTTGTCGAGATTTACTGAACCTCTATTTAAAGGTTTTGTGTGATCCGGTTTCTCATTTCTCTCGATCTCTCTCTCTCAATAGCTTTGTCTCTTCACCTCCCAAACCTCTCTCTCTCCCACTCCAAACCTCTACCCAAGGTTTCTTCAAGTTTTTTTTTTCAAGCTTTTCTTCACTTGGTAAGCTTCTAATCTTCTTCATTTACATGCATTTCATGTTTTGAAACCTAGTTTTGGGGTTCTTGAAAAATTTTGGGGTTTTTCAAAATTGATGAGTTATTGTTGCAATTTTTGGGGTGAGTTTTGTAGATTTGATCTTAAAAACTCCATGCATTGCATCACATTCGCATTTTAACAGTATTCTCATGCATTTAGATGTGTGCAAACTGTTTGTGTGCTGGCAGGTTTGGATTGGGCTAAGCCCATGATGCTTTTCATATTGCACGTCACATGTTCATGCATTTCCCATGCATACGTTCTCTCTTTCCCCCTCTCTTTCTGTTTACGTTAGTAGTGTCTATGGCACCAAAACGTAAGTCTGTTCCGTCCCAAAACCCTCTCCATTCTAGGGCCTCTTCGTCTTCTGATCCTACTCCCTCCTTTGTTCGGTTCCGTGATGAGGATGCCCAAAAGGACTTCGCGGAGAACTTTTCTAAACGAGGTGTTCATTTGGAATGCCAAGTTATTCTGGTGGACTTCGCCGACACTAACCTTCCCGATGTCATTCACAAACGGGAATGGGAGTCACTATGTGACGTCCCGGTCACATGTCTTTCCGTGCTAATCCAGGAGTTCTACTCCAACATGCATGGAATTGATACTTCAGTACCTCTCTTTCACACTCGCGTTCGAGGTACGCGCATAGTGGTCACACCGAAATTGGTATCCGATGTGCTTCATATTCCGAGGGTTGCGCATCCTGACTACCCCGGTTGTGAGCGTCTACGGACTGTGTCCAAAGACGAGATGATCTCTGCCTTTTGTGAGCACCCAGTTGTTTGGCGTGAGCGTCAGTTTACATCATATCAGCCTTTTGCTAAAGGTCCTCATTTCTTGAACATGGTGATGACGTTTGTTTTGTATCCTCTCTCTCACTACAACTCTATCACAGAGCCTCGTGCTCGTTTTCTGTTATCCCTTCTTGAGGATCTTTCCGTTGATTTTCCTTCACATTTCATTACTTCTATTATAGATGTGCATAAGGATACGGCTACCCGTGATAAGCTCATCTTTCCCTCCGCTATCACGAGTATTTTACGCCATTTTTCCTTCCTTTTTCCGTATCCGACCCCTTTCATGTCATGTGTACCATAGACGCCGCTACCGTAAAACGTAGTGAGGCGCAGTTTAGGTCGTGACAGACGGATTCAGCAGCTCCTTCCTCCCGTCTGGCTCCATCTAGATCTGCTCAAGCCTCATCTGCTCCCTCCACTTTTATGAGCAATGTGTCACAGGAGACATAATGGCGCAGCTTCAGCACATGGATGCTTGCCTAGATACGCTCTCTACAGATTTGCATCAGGTGAATGTTCGTGTTGGTCGCATTGCTCGGCGACAGGCGACCATGGGTGGTTTTGCTCTTGAGGTTTCTCCTCCACCACCTCATGTGGCTTCTGAGTCTGAGGATGATGCTGGTGATGACGATGATGCTTTGAATGATGATGATGGAGATGCTAGCTGTACCGATGAGATGTCTACTTGACACTCTACCCTTTGTCACTTGTGACAAAAAGGGGGAGTAGTTTTGGGTTATGAGAGTAGTCATACTTAGGGGGAGAGCTTGTATAGGACATTTTTGATAGGGGTAGTATTGTTGTTTTGAGGGATGTAGCGAGGATTACTTGTATCTTTTTCTTTTCTCTACTTTAGATACATTTTTTTTCTTGTACATGAGGTCTTGTGACCATGTATGACATACATTGGACTTGTGTTGTTTCTTTTCTATCTTTATACATATGATTCTTATTACTTGTATGCAATCTATTATTTCTGTTTCACACTAAGATGTCTTGATGAGTGTTGTTTAAAGTGTTTCAGAAATACAGGTTGTCAAAGTCTACTTGCCATAAACTCTCTTCTTGCAAAGTTTTTCAAGAGTTTGTGTTAGGGTAGATTTTATTGTATTCAACAAGTGGATATGATTGAGTGATTTATGACTTCTCTCATATGTTCATTTGTTTGTTGTGGTTTTGTCACGGATTGCCAAAGGGGGAGATTGTTAGGACATATGTGTTTCACTTGTTTAGAACATATGTCATTCTTTTATGTAATTGGCTAATCCTTTGACAGAACGTACTTTACTTGTAATTGGGTAGATTTAGGATGTGTTTTATGCTTCAAGAAACTGTGTTTCAAGATCAAGTGTTAAAGTCATCAAGTCTGTCCAAAAAACAAGCTGAAAAGTGCAAGTTCATTAAAGCTCGACAGCTAGCTCGACATCTAGCATGTGTCGAGGTTTAAAGAGCTGTCCTAGCCCCGAGGCTCGACAACTTCTCGACAGGTGCTCAATAGCTTCTATCTATCGAGAATTACGAATTTCAGAATCCTGATCTGATTTTCTTGGAATCCGTGGATGTGTCTTTGGGCCTTCTTATTCCTAATCCTAGGCATATAAAATGATTATTTTAAGGGTCGTAAAAGTGTTCACAAGTTGCACAAGCATTGAGAAATCCTTGTTCAAGCAAGCTGTGACCGGAGACAAAGTTTTTGTCCTAGTTCATCTCTCTTGTGAAGAAGTTGCTGTGTAATGTGCACCGTAGGATTTTGTAACCAAGTATCTTCTTGATCTTCATCGTGTGGATGAATTGAAGAACTTTGCAGCCAACAATCTTCTCTAGTTGGTGA
The DNA here is from genome assembly GCF_040712315.1 of Castanea sativa. Lineage (NCBI taxonomy): Eukaryota > Viridiplantae > Streptophyta > Magnoliopsida > Fagales > Fagaceae > Castanea > Castanea sativa. The sequence continues at coordinate 34,667,881 of NC_134017.1, forward strand.
TTGAAGTCGCGTACTAGGATCCGCGCAATTGATTAGTCACGTACTTGGGAGCCGTGCATTGAAAGTAGAAATTGTCCCTACAGAACAAGTCCAATTGGGTATTGGGGTAAGGGTTCAACTGTAGGTTGGTAAGGTACTTGGGATTCTTTTACTTGTAGCCGCTTGTTATGATAATAGTGGAATTTCGGGAGTGGTGACCTTAAAATTACCCCGTGGGGTTTTTGCCGTGTAGGTTTTCCCCATTCGTAAACAAATCACCGTGTCATTTAATTTTCACTGCATACTTAGTTTAATTGGTGATCTGTTTATGCTACCATGTGCTTTCTGTGCAATTTTGTTTTTCTTGATCTTTGATGCTTGAAAATCTGAGCTTGAGTGTGCCTTGAGTAGTACCCCAAGTTTTAGGAATCATAGGAGAGGTTTTGGTGGAGGAATCATACTCCAAATAGGAAAAGGACTTCGGCTCTGCCTACCTTCATGCGTACACATACGCACACCTACATACGCAGGTTTTGACCATGCATACGCAGCTTTGACCCTGCGCCCATGTGCCATGGTTTAGAAAAAACTCTAGCTGCCCTATTTAAGAATAAACTCTAGCTGCCCTTTTGGTCTCTCTTGCATCTTTCCCTATCACCAAATCAAAGTGGATGAACTGCTCCTTCATGCTGCTACCAACTTTTGGATTTCCACTTGGCATCTTTTTCACATCAATGGTGTTGAGATATGCCCAGCTCTTGAAGAATTTTGTGCAATCATGGGTGAACCCATGGTTAGCACTCTTATCTTTCCTACCACTGGTAGTGATCTTCTTGCCTGGGTCCAAGCTATTTTGGGTGTCTCCCTTGACATGGCACTGCATTGGTGCATGTTTGACAAGTTGAACATTCATCCAATTTTTGCATACTTCTCTTCGCTAATTGTTCCTATAAGTGGTAGATCACGTTCCTACTATCTTAATGCCTTTTGTATGTGTATACTTGCAAGATACTTCTTGGTGCAAGAGACAGGCCACCCTAATTGAAGAATGTGCTTAGTGGTAAGCAATCTAAGGAGCAAAAACCTTGCAGGCATGATCTTGGCTGAAACTCTCAATCGCTTGGATGTGTCTCATAGGAAGGAAGGAAAATTCTTTGTGGGAAGCCTTCTCCTCCCTCAGGAATAATCCCTAATTGTTGCGTAGGTTCTCATCCTAGCAGGATCCCTCTAATTTTTGCATGGATTGCCTTTCGATTTTCGACCCATCGGGGCTCCTTATGTCGTCTTTGTCATTTTTTTATCTCTCCTTTTTCCACTCATGCTTTCTTTTTCTATTCTTTCTCTCCTTTTTTTTTTTTTTCTAGATACGACTATTTGAGAGGCTTTGATTGCTTCATCCCTCTACAGTTCCTCCTAGTCAATATTTCCCCAAGCATTGTTGTGCAGCCCAAATGTGCTTAGATGAGTTTTGATGAGTTCACTGAGTTCCTACCCTTTGGCTTATGTGCCTATCGCACTTCTGTTTGTACTTCCACGGGTTCAACCCCATATTCTTTGGTATACGACATGGAAGCTGTCCTCCCTGTAGAGTTAGAAATCCCATATCTCAAGATTTTGTCTCAAATCGAGTTGTCAAAAGCTAAATGGGCCCATTCCTGATATGAGCAATTGAACATGATAGACGAGAAGTGCATGACCACAATGTGCCATGGATAGTTATACCAACACCACATCAAGTGTGCATTCAACAAGAAAGTTAGACCCAAAGTCTTTGAAGAAGGCGACCTTGTCTTGAAAAAATGCAACCAGACCATTCCCAATCACAGAGGAAAGTTTGCCCCAACCTATGAAGGCCGATATGTGAAGAAGAAGGCCTTTTCTAGAGGAGCCTCGATCATAGCCGACATGGATGGACATGACTTCAATATGCCCACCAATTCTGATGCTATCAGAATATACTTTGCATGAGGGAGCCTCTTAGTGCACTCCATTTTCTATGTAAATAAAAAAAAAAAAAACAAGAACAAAAAAGAAACAAACAAACAAAAAGAAAAAATACAGAAATAAGAAAAGTTAGATTGAAAACCTGAAAGAGTGGTCTATGCAAAAAGAGAGCAAAAGAAAGAGTGTGAGAGAGCCTGCTAGATTGAAAACCCGAAAGGGCAATCTAGGCAAAAATTAAGGCAATCAAAATTGTAATGTCAATTGAACTACGTGATGACCTGATCCTTCCCAGTGGAGGTCCGTAAGCAACCACCTTGGTTCAGTCACATTTTAAAAGAAGAATCAGTCAGTTGAATCTGCTTGGGTTTATAATCAAAATCAAGAAAGAAAGATGGACTCCTCATCCAAGATGAAGATATAAGGGTGGCTTAAAGGTTGCTCCGTTTCTACAATGCTTATAGCCCTCTACGGTTTGTTCAAAGATTTTATGGTTGCTCCATGTATACAATGCTTATAGCTTTCTGCCTAGAATAGGATGTCTCCTTTGGATCCTGAGATATTAATATGCATAGATTTACATTTACCACTTTTATTTGCATGATCTTCCAAATTCAAAGCATTTGCGCACATATTCATTATACATGCCTGTTTTGTGCCTTTGTAATCCTTTCATACATTTATCATTTTGATACCAAAAACTATGAATCTCATCTCATAGATATCTCCTGATGATCAATATATACATAAACATATATGTCCACCATCTCTCAGTTTTTATGCACGCCTAACAAACTAGACTATGCTTTAAAACTCCAAAAAGAGAAAGGCCTTACGTAATTGCCTAGCAATTTACGAATGACCTTTCCATACTTGCTCGAATACTAACTACATAGCTCATGTGCATAAATAAAAAGAAGCAAAAAAGAACACAAGAAAGTTGAACATGGCCCAAACAGTCTGACACTGCCCTACACAGTATCCCAAAACTGGTGTGGAGATTAGGATCGTCTGAAGGATAGGTACGAGGCAACCCTGCTGCATCAAAACCCAAATCTCTAGCAACCTCTCTAAGTCTACCATGTGAATGGTGAAGACAGAGAAGCTCCCTCTCCAAAGTGGGACTCAAAGTGGAACTCTCCTTGTCAATGTCAAGTAAAGCTTGCAAGGTGCCAACCTTAGCAGTAGTAACTCTCGGTGCCTCCTCCTTCTTGGCTAACTCAACCTGAAGGTGATGAAAAGCTAAATGTGGTTCGCTAGGCTCATCAGTTGGCCCATACTCCAAGCTCAAGGTGGAATAGATGAAAGATATAGCCTCCAACAGCCTCAATGCTAAATCATCAACTCTGCTGCTAGCCTTGGCCTGGCTGGCCTCCACTATGGCCCTCTCCTCATCTTTCGTCTGACCCAAGAAAGTAAATCTCTGGGTAAGATCTGCCAACTCACTCTCCAAGCTTGCAACATAGGATCTCAGCTGAACACACTCTGCCTCCATGGCTAAAGGAGCCAGACTCCTCTGCTCAAGCTCTACTATAAGGGTAGCAAGCTCACCCTTATATATCCTAATCATCTCATCATGATCCTCCAAAAGGGAACTAGCAATCTCCTTGTAGCAATCCTTGTCTCTGATGGCCCCTATCAAGCAGTCCCTCAGGTCTCTAAGGGTGCTCTCGACCTTGATCTCAAACTTCAGAGTGTAATCCCTTAGTATATCAGCAGGAAATCAAGGATCAAAAGAATCTGGTATCGACAAATCAATAAGGAAGCATGGATCCCTACTAGCTCTCCACTCCCTAAACTCAGCGGTGGACCATTCATGGTCGTCCCTAGAACAAGTAAAAAAGTCAATGACCGGCTTGCGCTCCTTCCAAAAGCCAAAAGCTTGCTCTATCATAACCACACCAATATCTAGAAGCCCATACTCACAGATGATGATAGAAAGATCACTGAGTCGAGGAACATGCTAATTTCCCTCAATTGCCTCATGGCCATGCCAAGGAAGTACTTTGTGCATCCCCAGATGCCCACCAAAGGGATGCTAAGCAAACCACCACAATGGGTCCAACCTTGCCACTTAGTGACTCCCAACTTAAGGCTCTAGGTCCAGTCAATAGGACTCAAGCCAAACAAATATCACAATCAACCATTAGTATACCTAGTAAAAGGAAGATCAAGAGCTATAGTGAGCTTAACCCTGTTCCTCCTCAGAAACCCGACAAGCTGTGCCCTGGCTATCACACATAGATGACTAAAGAATGACAACTACAGCAAATGTACACAACAACCAAGCCTACTACTACCTATTTCACGGCACAAAGAAAGAGATCGAACAGTCTTAGAGAGAAGAATGGGAACGTACTCACTAGGGGTAGTACCACAAAGCTGATGGAACCCGACTGTGAAGGGAATAGCACTGTGCCAAAGTAAGCGACCATGAGGTCCTGGCGCCTATAGGTCACCCAATGCTCCTTCAAGTCCACAAAATCCTCCCAGTAAGTAGTAAGGCACTGAGAGGATCTGAATCGGTCAAACAGAAAATCAGAGGGCATGCTACCTCCTAGCCCATTCCCATACTGAGTCAATGCCTCAATAACAGGCCTCTTCAAGCCCAATAGCTCCACTAGCCTCTTGCAGTAGCGTGTGCGGATTGATGGTTGGTAAACCCAACTCACAAGAGTAGACAAAGCAAGGAAGTAATCATACTCCTCCAGAGTAGGCACCAAGTACACCTCTCCAATGGTAACACTCCTCAAAGTAGGATCCCAACAAGGAGCAATGGCCTTTAGTAGGTGCCAATCAAGAGGAGTGCGAAAAACTAAGGTGGCATCTCCAAGAGACCACTTGATGTAGGCTTAATCCTTGCAAGAAAGGACTCACTATTTCCTGATCTCCCTCTCATGGAAAGTCTCCCGCTCAAGCTCCACCATGGTATCATAAGTTTGGACCCCAAGAATGTCCATGATCAGATCTAGAAGAATCTGGTGTTTTGATGCTGATCAGCGCAAAAAACTATGAAAAAATGGAGTTTCAAGATGTTTCAATGAAGAAAAAAGGGTAGGAGAAGACCCAGAAAATCATAGAAGCAATGTGTGGAAGGTCTGGGTAGAACCCAAACCTTTATACACGAATCCCAAAGAGGTGCACAACGTGTGGCCGCTGCACCTAAGGACATGTGCCATGGCTTTTCAGACCCCTAGGCATAACCCCCACATGGACTCTAAGCTTAAATCCATAGGATGGAGGGTTTTGGACGGCTTTGGAGCGAAGATTCCCTCAGTTTTTGCATAAGTAGTGGTACGCGGTCGGTTTAGCAACAAACTAGATTGCAAAGAGATTTTTCGCACAATTGAGACCACACAAAGCCTACATTGGGCAGTTTATCTTTGCGCGTCTCGCACGGCATCCCCAAATATCTTGAACCTTATTTTGAAGCCTGGTTTGCTCAGTTCAAAGGTCGGTTTAGGCCTTGTTGCTAAGGCGTATAGTGGGATGGTGCTAAGGCCATTCTTGATCTTTATGACAACCCATCCAACATGGTATAAAGGTAGTGGAAGTCACTTCACGTGCAAAGTTCCTCAAGGGAACCTCTCTTTGAAGCACTGGCCGGTTTAGTCGATAGCCGAGATAATCAATGCATTCCGCCCCATGGCGAATCTGAGAAAAATCCTGCCCAGGGAATCCACAATCATCATTAGGGTTTACAAAGAATCCATCATGGTTCAATCGTCCAGTAAGAGCTGAAAATCGTTTTAAGCCAGTTCATCGGTCTAGAACCACGCAAAACTCTATTGGGCAGTTTATTTTGCACGGTTTCATCCATTTTATGCTGATCAATATGCTCAAAAAATGGGTCTGTCCCGCTAGGAACCTTTCCTCTCAGGTCAAGAACCACATAAAACCTACACTAAGGCAGTTTATTTTATGCAGTCTTTCCTTTCTCTATTCCCCTCAATGGGTCTATCACTCTCAAATCTCTCCAACAAACCCGTGGAAATATGGTGCGATAAAAATGAATATGAAATATAAGCTGGCACAAGACCGCCATTTATGCTAAAAGTGTGACAATGCATATAAGATCTACCGAGAAGCAATGTTCAATCATACATCCAAAGCCTACCAAGAGGCGATATCGAGAATCAAACATGTACGGCCTACCAAGAGGCAATGTTCAATCATATATCAGAAGCCTACCAAGAGGTGATATCAAGAATCGTACATTTAAGTGAAGGAAAAATTCTGGTTTTGTATCTCATACAAAACACATAGCGGAAGCAACAAGCAATGATCTATTTCATTTATGATTGATAACGTGCACTATGTAAATTTCAAAATTTAAGAACAAGATAGCGTACCTTGGTGTGGAGAAATTCAAAACAAAGATTAGAAGCACTTGGGAACACTTTTAATCTTCACTCCAATTCCACTTTACGCCCAAGATGTGTGGTCTCTCAATCAGTTTTTCAAAGGGAGAATGAAAGTGTGTCTCACACTCTCTCACACACCGTTTCTTATTTTTTCTTTTTCTTCTAAAAATTCTGTATGTTTCTCCCTTTATAACTAACTGATTATCTAATTGGGCTGGCCTATTGGGCCTTTTCAATTGGGCTTTAGTGTGTGGCTTGGAGTGGGACCAAAAGGGACCAATAAGACACTAGCTCCAATGGGCCTTGGGCTTTTCCGTCAACTCTTGACAAGTCCAAAGTTACCATTAATTATATTTAATACCACTATATAAATATAATTGCACTCCAGGCCTTATTAATAAATTATATCCCAAGACTTTATTATACATGCAACCCTTTCATAAAATATTCGTAGTAACAGAAAGTCATAAATGTAGACTGCCACTTTGTAAATTACTACATCTTATCCTTGAGTACCCGGTTTAATTCTTTAAAGTTATTCATTATATATTTATGAAATCCAATTTCATAAATATATACTTTAATAATTTCTTACTAAAGTAGTTAGGCCTAACTCTCTGAATAACTGAATCTATTAAACTTATCTTAAGGGAATATTTTATATCTCCATCAAGAGACTATGAATTCCATCTTGAGAATATATGTTCCATCAACACTAAATGTGACTGCCCAACATACTGAGATTTTGACCGTCACTTTAGATCTCACTCCTGATATATCAAAGCAACCTACACCTCATGATCAAGTCCATTATTCTCTCAGGATTAAGAGTTCATGCAAATAGAAGTCGTGAGATTTATTATTCATTTGACAGTCGTTAAGAGAATAATAAATCTCACAGCGGTCCTGTTCAATATGTTTTAACTCTTAAAACATATGAACATATCAACTAGAAGTCTCCACTTCCATGATCAAGACAAACCATCTTGGTTGATACGTTATAGTCTTCGCAGATGAAATGCCTAATTTCATCACCGGCTACGAACTATAAATTCTGAGTTTACAAAGAACTTATGATTTACATCTTCTGTGACTTTTCACATAAATCATATACAATGCATCTCATGGACTATATGATAATGCCCCATTTTCATGTTACCATTATTTTAGATAATAATAAAATAACTTTATCAATCACAATATTAAGTCATACATCATGTCATACATAATGTCATACATAATATCATACATAGCATCATACAATAGGATTTAAGGGCACAAATCCTAACATTAAGACCTACCGAGAGGCAATGTTCAATCATACATCTAAAGCCTACCAAAATGTGATATAGGGCCTATCAAGAGGGAATGTCCATACACACATACATCTAGGCCCACTACACTGAGGCAGTTTATTTTATGCGGTCTTTCCTTTCTCTATTCCCCTCAATGGGTCGATCACTCTCAAATCTCTCCAACAAACCTGTGGAAATACGGTGCGATAAAAATGAATATGAAATATAAGTTGGCACAAGACCGCCATTTATGCTAAAAGTGTGACAATGCATATAAGATCTACCGAGAAGCAATGTTCAATCATACATCCAAAGCCTACCAAGAGGCAATATCGATAATCAAACATGTAAGGCCTACCAAGAGGCAATGTTCAATCATACATCAGAAGCCTACCAAGAGGCGATATCAAGAATCGTACATGTAAGACCTACCGAGGTTTTCCTAGTTCTTCATATCTTGTCTTATTTACCAATTTCGTTGTGCATGATATTGACATAATATTGATGTTTGTTTGTTTGAACAAGGATTATTCATAATAGATCTAATTAAGAACTTGGATTTAAAATTTGTTAATTTTATCAACCGAGGTCTAATTTCTTAACAAGTGGTATTAGAGCGGGTACACTCTAATTGGAATAATTTCCTAAGTGTGATCCTTGACCTCCGTTGTCATGGAAATTGTTGATTTTTTTGATTTGCATGATCTTATGTTGAATGATGATGATGATATTCAAGATGCCTATTGTAAGCTTTATAAATTTTGTATGAAATCTCTTAAAAGTTGTACAAAATTAAAAGCTAAATTTAAAATTTTCAAACTTGAAAAAAGATGAATTGATTGCAAAATTGGATGAAGCAAATAATTTGAATGAAAATTTAAAAAATCAATTTCCATCTCAAGTGGACAAAGTTAAGAGTTTGGAAGTGCAACTAGTTAAATCTAAAACTGAAGTTGAAAAATTAACTAATGCCAAACTTGTTGTTGATCCTATCTCAAAAGAAAAAGATTTTTATACTCCTCCATTTGAAAGGAATAATGAAGAGTTAAAGGCTAATATTGCTAGGATAGACAAAGGTAAAAAATCTTATGTCCACTCGAAATTTCTAAACCTTTGTCTAAAACTCCACTTAGGTTTAATAAAAAATCTAAATTTGTCCCCACTTGTCATCACTGTCATATTGTTGTTCATATTAGGCCAAATTGTCCTAAGTTAAGGTCTTTGTCAACCTCCAAGGTTAGCCCTCCATCTAGGAAGCCTAGTAGTTTTAAAACTACTCATGTTTGTCCCTATTGTGGTGCTTTTGGTCACACTCGCCCTAACTGTTTCAAGTTGTTCTCTCATAAGCTAGTGTCTAATGGGTCTCATCCTTTGTCTAAAAGCTCTATACCTATTCTTGGTGAGTTATTAAATGTTTTGAGCTTTTTAACTCAATTGAAGGGGAATTCTAACTTCTCTATGTCCTTTAGTGGTCATACTAGGACATGTGCCTTTTTCATCTTCATGGCCAAAGACTCGTACTATGTGGGTGATAAAGGATCCTAAGACTTAATTGTCTTTATGTTTGTCCTCTACTTTAATTCTTTCAATCTAAACTAGGACTTTCATGCTTGATTTCTTATTAGTTTTTGGAATCATACATTCATGCATTGCATTGTTTTGCATTTATTTATTTTTGCATTTTTTAATTTCTTTTATTGCTTTCAAAATTTTTTGAAATTTTTGAAAAATACAAAAACAGTGTGTTTGTGTATACTCGTACTTGTGTACCTTGGATAGCCTGTGAAATAAAGTTTCTTAACTTTGCATCTCTTGTAGCTTAGATGAGCATCTTCGTGCACAACTAAGCAATGTGAGCTTTATGGCTGGATGATGTGATTTTTATGTTTTGGTTGATCTTTTATCATTCATATTGTATCACACTTTTTGACGAGAATGACTAAAAAATCCTAAGAAAAGGTATATATAACCATCTCACCACTAAAACTCATCAATCATAAAACATCTATGTGCAATTCATAAAAGTCATGCTCGATAGGATGTGTGGATGTAATTGATCTTTTTATATCATTACTCTTCATAAAGTGAATCATTTATGCTTTCATGCGAAAGTTTCACGTACAAAGCTATATCCACACCCTTAAACCTTAAATCCAAGGTATGGAACCAAGGAAAGGAAGATTGGGTGCAAGAACACTACCTTAAAGATTGTAGAGAAAATGTGAGAATCTAAGGTGTTTGAGAGAATTAGCCCAAAAATTGCCCAGAAATCTTTTTTTTTTTTTTAATGAAGGGTTTAGGGGCACTTATAGTGAAAAGGTGCCCCTTTGGCTTCTAGCGCACCTTAAAGGTCTGCCGGCCACCTTGTTAATGCCAACATTTCTAACCTTTTCCCTGTTCAACTTTGGATGCACATTTGACCTTTTCCCGGTTCAATTTTGGATGCATACTTGAAGACCTTCCTGGACTCAGATTAAGCTGATCTTGGTGTCCCTGGAAAGCTCTGGATGTCTAATTTTTAGAACACTAAAGGAATTGAAAATCTAGGGTTGACCAAGGGCATTTTGATAAACTTTGACTTTCAGTCAACCCAGGGTTGACCATGGGCATTTTGGTCAATTTGACCTGAAATGGCACTTCGAGTACTCTAATGCCCGAACGGCCCCATGGAGAAAATATGATATTTTTGGAATTTTCGGAGTTCGACACGAAATCAAGGGCGGACAAAATACGGTGTACTCAAAGCCCATTATAGGCAATGGCATGGATTGTGAGTCGGTGGGATGAACTCCTGAAGATTTTGGCCCAAGTGGAGCCTCCACCTTCCCACTCATCACTAACCAAAGGGACAAAAAGAACCAAGTGAAGTGTGTGCAAACAAATATTGAATAAGCCTTTATTAAGATTAAGAAATAAGACACATTGGAATCAAGGTGGAGAAGTACACCTTGGCCGAAGGTGGACCAAGGCGGACAAAATGAGTCACCACCAAGATTAGGTCTAGTAACCAAAAATATTGCGCCCTTCATGGAAGGAATGATCTACTACCAGAGCACATGTCCGAAGTTTAGGTATGAGGATGGGAAGGTGTTAGGCACCCAACCCTACCAGATTCGTGGGTCGACTTCCACTTATTATGTCTTACTTCTTAATCCTATTAAAGCACATTCACCATTGTCATTCTAGACTCATACACACTCTAGCAAGCATCTAAGGCAAACAACATGTCATACTCATCCCAAGACCTAACATTCATCTATCATGGCATCACATCACATATTCCCAAGGGCAGAAACATATTATGGCTACATCAAACAAACATGTTATTGCATCTAAACATCAATATCATGGCATTCAAGCTAAACATGTAATATTCATCGCTAAGGCAACATCATATTCCCAAATAAATGCATGTTCATTTGATTGCATGACTTACCTCACTGCATCACAACACCCATACATCAATGCATGTTCATATTGTTGGTTAAATACATGTTTGTTTCGCATACAAAACATATGTAGCAGAAAATAAACGAATCTACTTCATTCACAATTGATAACATGTACTATACGAATTCGAGAATTCAAGAACAAAATAGTGTACCTTAATGCAGTGAAATTCAAAAAGAAATATCAGAAGTACTTGGGAACACTTTTAATCTTCACTCCATTTCCACTTTACACCCAAGAAGTGTGGTCTCTCAATCAGTTTTTCAAGGGAGAATAAGAGAGTATCTCACACTCATATACACATACACACCATTTCACAATAGTGTCTCACACCCACTGAAATTCTGTATGTTTCTCCTTTTGTATCTAACTGATTATCTAATTGGGCTAGCCTTTTGGGCCTTTTCAATTGGGCTTTAGTGTGTGGCTTGGAGTGGGACCAAAAGGGACCAATAAGAGACTAGCTCCAATAAATAGAAGTCATAAGATTTGTTATTCATTTAACAGTCGTTAGGAGAATAATAAATCTCACAGAGGTCTAGTTCAATATGTCTTAACTCTTAAAACATATCAACACATCAACTAGAGTTCTCCACTTCCATGATCAAGACAAATCATCTTAGTTGATATGTTATAGTCTTCGCAAATGAAATGCCCAATTTCATCACTGATTATGAACTAAAATTTTGAGTTTACAAAGAACTTATGATTTATATCTTCTATAACTTTTCACATAAATCACAAACTATGCATCTCATGGACTATATGATAATGTCCAAATATTTATGTTACCATTATTTTAGATAATAATAAAATAAATTTATTAATCAGAACATTAAGTCATATATAATGTCATACATAGCATCATACAATAGGATTTAAGGGCACATATCCTAACACATATCATATGCATGTTTATGGAAAAACAAAAGAGCAAACCCTAACTAGCATCCACCAAAGCTTGGCTTCTTCCAATGCTTCCTAGTAGCACCAAAACCTCACTTGACACTCAGATTGGGTGTGGTAAGTTTTTGGGCTATCAACCTATCAATGATATGAATATGGAGAGGTAGGAGTATGAGGAAAACCAGGAAGGATTGTGTAGATGATTGTGGGTATAACAATCTCTAACTCTCAAGCATGTATGCTAGGGTTTTCTCTCTGAAAAGCACTCCTTACAATATGTGGGTAATGTGGGTATATATAGTGTGGGTGACGACATGGTGGAGTAGATAAACCAAAATAGCAAAATAGAATGTTTTGCAGGTATTTCGTGGGAATGCCTTACCCATGAATTACTTGCGAAAACCAGCTGTCACCAGTTGTCATGACTCTTTGCATTCTAGTCATGTGTTCTACATATGGCTCACTTCGTGGGAAGTCTACTCGCGAAATACCCCGCGAAATCCACTCTTTCTTCAATACAAGCTTAAGTCTTCACACTCTCTCTCACACACAACCCATACAATGAAATCCTATATACAATACAGGGTAAACATGATTGAATAAAATTACAATCAAATTTGGCATGGAATTAAAGCCAACACAAAATGGTTGTAAATATCAACTTTACAATCTGACCCATTGGCTATTCCATGACAAAACCCCTAAAACAGACTCTAGACTTAAACGTGAGTTTGGGAACAGTGGTAAAACTCACTTACACCTAATCTAGAAGCTGTGAAGCACTTGCAAGTATACACCTGTATCCTGAAACACCCACACACAAACAAACCTTTCATTAAGCTTATGACAAGTTGAATACAAGGTACATATAGGAAAAGTAAAATGTGATCAAGGTAATAAACAAGATATAAACTATGAAGCATAACTTGATCATACAGGAACAGTCATTAAACAATGACTACAATGAACATTTAACTAGTAAATGATCATCCGGACAAGCAATGCAAGTAAGAGTATTGCAAAAATCAATTGCATGTCCAAACGCACATAACCAATGCAAAACACTAAAGTATTTGCATTAAGGATACAAGATCCAACAAGGGCACAAGCGTGTAGTACTAAAGATAATGTATGCATTAATCTAAAAGTACTTTAAAAAAGATACAAAGCAAGGATACATGTAACAAAGTACTAAATATAAAATGAAGTTTTAAACTAGAGGACTTTAAAGCTTCAAAAGAAAGGAATGTAAATATAAACATAGAACAAAATATCAATCTAGCTCTTTCTCCCCATATCATTACACCCCCCTATCATGAACCATCTCCCCCTTTTTGTCATGGAATAGCTAGTCTTTATCTTCCTCTAGCTTCCTTTGAATTTGGTCCAATTGAGTTTGGAGAGATGTAAACTTCGTGTCAAACGGATGTCTTGGGAGTGCATGATAGATGCAAGTCTGGATAGCTTAGAGCTAATGTCTTGGATGGATGAGACAATGTTATCTAACTTCTCATCATAGGAGTGACAACTAGAGCTTGAACTACCATGAGGAGCATGACTCTCTTGCTTGGCACCCTTTCGGGTGTGACTGATGTTAGGATTAGTGCCCTTAAATCCTATTGTATGATGATATGTATGATATTATGTATGACATGATGTATGACTTAATATTGTGATTGATAAAGTTATTTTATTATTATCTAAAATAACGGTAACATGAATATGGGACATTATCATATAGTCCATGAGATGCATTGTATGTGATTTATGTAAAAAGTCACAGAAGATGTAAATCACAAGTGCTTTGTAAACTCAGAATTTATAGTTCGTAGTCGGTGATGAAATTGGGCATTTCATCTGCGAAGACTATAACGTATCAACTAAGATGATTTGTCTTGATCATGGAAGTGGAGACTTCTAGTTGATATGTTGATATGTTTTAAGAGTTAAGACATATTGAACAGGACTGCTGTGAGATTTATTATTCTCCTAACGATTGTCAAATGAATAATGAATCTCACGACTTCTATTTGCATGAACTCTTAATCCTGAGAGAATAATGGACATGATCATGAGGTGTGGGTTGCTTTGATATATCAGGAGTGAGATCTAAAGTGACGGTCAAAACCTCAGTATGTTGGGCAGCCACATTTAGTGTTGATGGAACATATATTCTCAAGATAGAATTCATAGTCTCTTGATGGAGATATAAAATATTCCCTTGAGATAAGTTTAATGGGTTCAGTTATTCAGAGAGTTAGGCCTAACCACTTTAGTAAGAAATTACTAAAGTATATATTTATGAAATTGGATTTCATATATATATAATGAATAACTTTAAAGAATTAAACCGGGTACTCAAGGATAAGATGTAGTAATTTACAAAGTGGCAGTCTACATTTATGATTTTGTGTTACTACGAATATTTTATGAAGGGGTTGCATGGACAATAAAGTCTTGGGATATAATTTATTAATAAGGCCTAGAGTGCAATTATATTTATATAGTGGTATTAAATATAATTAATGGTAACTTTGGACTTGTCACGAGTTGACGGAAAATCCCAAGGCTCATTGGAGCTAGTGTCTTATTAGTCCCTTTTGGTCCCACTCCAAGCCACACACTAAAGCCCAATTGGAAAGGCCCAATAGGCCAGCCCAATTAGATAATCAGTTAGTTATAAAGGGAAAAACATACAGAATTTTTATAAGTGAAAATAAGAAACGGTGTGTGAGAGAGTGTGAGACTCACTTTCATTCTCCTTTGAAAAACTGATTGAGAGACCACACATCTTGGGCGTAAAGTGGAATTGGAGTGAAGATTAAAAGTATTCCCGAGTACTTCAATCTTTGGTTTTGAATTTCACCACACCAAGGTACGCTATCTTGTTCTTAAATTCTGAAATTTACGTAGTGCATGTTATCAATCATGAATGAAATAGATCCTTATTTGTTGCTTCCGCTATGTGTTTTGTATGAAATACAAAACTAGAATTTTTCCTTCAACTGATGCTAGCATTAAGAGTGCGGATGTTAATTGGACTTGGCAGTGGGTACGGGTACTCATTTTCCAATGGACAAACGCCTTTGAGCTTCAAATTTTTTGAGAAAATGCATGAGAAAGGAAGATAGTTCCTTGAGGCAATTCTCTCAGCGGTTTGCTCAAGATGTGGAAGATATGAGAGCAAATGTCGATCTCTTCATCATTGATCAAGTCATGAAGGAATAAAGCCTAACCAAGATTCATGTACCCGGTGCTTGAGAAAGGATAGAGGTTATGGAACATGATCATTGTGAGTAGCCTCAACTCGGGAGATAGGGATGCAACACTTACTATTTTCCCATTGGAAGAGAATTCCAAGTGTTCTCCTAGGGTTTCCCAGAGTAAATCCTGCCCCGAGTCCAAGTCATCATACACCGATAGCTTTAGAAACATGGGCCGGTTGATGCACAAAATGTTGGCAAGATAGGAGGGTGTCACTGTCAAGTTCTTTCCTCTAACCCAACATTTCAATTCATCTCCCTCGAAGATGGCATTTGCATAGAATTCCTTCACCATTTTCTTGTACAGTTCATCAAAGCTTGATAGAAGAAAATTCCAATCCTTGGGGGCACACCATTTTGGAATGTTTGTCTCAAGGAGAGACGCTTGCTCAACCACCCTTTCAACCAACAAAGGGGCATCTTTGAAATAGCTTTCATAGGCTTGAAATGCAACATATGATCTGAACTTGTCAACATCATAAAACCCCTCTCGATGATCGAGTCTTCTTTGACTTTGGAGTAAAGTTATCAAGATCAATCACCGGTTCTTTCCCTTTGCTACTAGCCCCTTCCATAGCTGATTTCTTGAAGGGAGACATTTGCAAAAATAGTCACAAAACAAAGAAACAAGTGCAAAAACACAAAACAAGAACACAAACTTGATTAGTACCAAGTTAGTCCATAAAACAAACAACAAAGTCCTAAATAGAACATAAACAATGCCACAAGATCATGTTATGTGTGCTAAACATGTAATAGCAATTATCAAGCATGAGTGATATGCAAAACATGACTAGTGAACAAGTGTGTGCATCAAGTGTGCATGTGGTGTGCATATGTGATGCATGATCAAGGCTAGACAAAACACATTTGGGTCAAAGTGTGTAAAAAACACAACCAAAGATTAAAACATGATAAACATGTATAATCATGGTAATCCCCAAAGTTTGATACTCATTGGAGTCCAAAACAACACCAAAATGTCATTTGAGCATTTTATCAAACACTTGGTATCCACTAACACAACTAACATGTAAGCAATGCATGAACATGTGTAACTCTTGCCTAAATACACGTTAAAATGCCACAAGGGGCCAACACAAACACAAACAAAGAAAATGGGATAGAGCCCAATCAAGAAATTGAAAAAAAATATTCATAAGCAAGAAGTTTCCCAACCCTTTTTCAAAAATTACCCAACTCATGTAAAACTTATAATCTAAGGCATAATGTTAAGAAATAGAGAGAAAAGATTGAATATACATACCTTAGAGATGATTTTGAGAAGATTGCACTTGAGTTTTTGAGAGAAAACAAGTTTAGGGTTGAGAGATGCTTGAGGGAGGCAAAAGGCTTATGTTTGAAAAACTGTCATGATCAGCCCTTAAAAACTGAAAACATGCATTTTTCGCAGGATAGCTTCTTGTGAAGTTACTAACGAAAAATGCCACTGAAGCACACAACTTTGCTTGGGTAGGATTTACTAGTGAAACAATCACGAGACAGTCGGAAAAGTTTCTGTCTGAATTTCTTGTGTTTTCATTTTTGCCTTTCTCATTTTCATGGGAAGAGCTTACTCACGAGCTTCTTGCAAAAATGCCTCTGAAGGAGTTTTTTATGAAAACATGAAAAATGCAATATGAACAAAAACTCAAAACACAAAAGCATAAAAACACTTTCAAAAACATATAAAACACTCAAAAATCTTTTTGGCTTTGATCGACAAGCAATTGAGTATACACATCACATTTGAACATGTCCAATCACACAAATAAAATAAGCATTCATTGAACAATAGATTTGTGTGTTGTGTGTGTGTATCAAATGTATAATAGTCCTTAGTCTAGAGTGAAGCTTCAATGATCAATTCAATCAAGTCATACACAACTAGTACAAAGTCAAATGGTCTATCTCAATTATAGAAATGAACATATATGACCTCCCACAAGATAATGATTTCAAATCTTTGAAGCTTTTCTTTTTAGCTTCTTTCACTTTATAACTTTTGATTATTCATGAATAATACATCTCATTTTGAGATCGATGCCTAAAATTTTTGAAATTTCAATTTTAATCATAAGCCTTTGGCTTTTTAAGCCACCATACATTTCAATACAAGTTGTTTTCCCTTTTTCCTAGTCAAATACTAGTATGTGCGACGGCTTTTGCAGCTCATTATCTCTTTTCGAGATTTGACATTTGATGAGCTATAGAGCAAAAACATAAAAACGTGGGAAAATATATAGGCACAAGTCTATGCATGTATCAAAATCAACAAGACTATTAGTCAATCATCCATGACAAGCTTGAAGATCGATTTACAACAATCACACATAGATTTCAAGATTTTTCCCACAAAGATAGATGTGCATACAAAACAAGCTATGCTCATAAATGCACTGCGCCATTAGTACGAAGGTACTAGGCCAAACTCACATGTGATAAACAAAACACCAGTGATCAAACTTTTTGGAGATTTTTCAATTTTTATGGGTTTTTAAATTTTTCAATACACTCAAAAATAGAACATGTAGAGTAAGATCAACAAAAACAACAAGTACAAAACAAAAACTTGCAAAAGAAATATGCTACAAACCGGAAGCAATGACACAAGAAGAATGTATATATCATGATGCATGAACCTATGACCCCAAAACATTGGAAGTATTAATGCATGGGCATAGGAAGTGATCATGCATGAGTGCCCTTATTCACCCACACTTTACGAGTGTTTTGGGTGAGATCCTTAGATGGAAGGGTACGACCAACATAACTTTCAAACCTTGGGGTGAAGCTAGCAAGGCATAATGAGATGTTCTTCAACATTTCCATAATGTCTCCAATGAGTTGTCCCTCACTTTCTCCTTTAGTTTGTGCTCCCTTTAGTATTCTTCTTGAATTGTCTTGGCCACACATAGAATCAATCTTCTTGAGTGCATGAAGCTTGAAACAATTTGGCCTTGTGTGCCCTTGCACACCACAATGATGACACACATGCTTCACTTGAGGTCCCCTTTGATTTTTGGGTAATGAGTTCCCTTTATCCTTTGGTTTTTCACCAATGGTTCTCTTTTCAACAGCAGGGGTCTCAATCTCAGGCTTCATCTCTTTGAGTTTCTCAACATTTTTGGCTGATATGAACTTCACTTCCTTTTCAGGTTCGCTGCTAAAGCTTCCTTCACCTGTACAGCCTAAACCAGTCTTATCATGTGAAGATTTTTATGAGGACAACACATTGTCAAGTTTCTTGGTGGAGATGCGCTCAACCTTGACATTATCTTGGATAATTTCAAGTTCAAGAAACTTGATCTTAGAATAAGCTTCCACCAATTCTCCCTTGAGTCCTTTTATTTCACTCTTCGCTTCCTTAAGTTGCACAAGTGTACACCTGTGCTCTTCTTCAATCTTCTTCATCTTTTTCACAACATGGTTTGCAACCTTGGCGTATTTACCACAACCTTCTAACAAAGCATCATAGACTTCTTGAAGGTTTTTCTCACCTTCATTGTGGCATACATCATCTTTCGAGTCTTCAACTTCCTCACCCTTAGAATGCTCACCAAGTTCATCAACCAAATTGCTCAAATCATCCATAGAATCAACGGAGGTAATTGCCATAAAAACCATATAATTTTCGTCACTATCACACTCTCCTTCCACGTCAGAATTTAAGCTTTTGAAATCACTAAGGGTAGTGGCAAATACTTTACTCTTCCCTCTCAAATAGTTGGGACATTCCTTCTTGAGATATCCATGACGGTTGCATTCATAGCACACGATTCCTTGAGGGGATTGAAAATCATTTCCATCTTTCTTCTTGAACTCCTTCCTATCACCTTTAGAGCATGAGAACTTTCTTTTGCTGAAAGACTTCCCACTATTTTTCATCTTTAGAAATTTTCTGAAGTTCTTTGCAAGGAATGCTACCTCCTTCTCCATATCATCTTCTTCAGAGGAGTCATCCATTCTCTCGTTGATGGTTTTAAGAGCAAGTGATTTGCTTGGCTTGTGGGAAGGTAGTCCAAGCTCATATGTTTAGAGAGATCCAATGAGTTCTTCAATCTTGATCTCATCCAAATTTTTGCTCTCTTCTATAGTTGTGACCTTTGCATGGAAGCTCTTCATTAAGGATCTTAAAATCATTCTCACCACCTTCGTATCCTCAATCTTCTCTCTAAGATTGAGCTTTGCAATCACAATCTCATTGAGCTTCCCATAGAATGAATCAAATGACCCATCGTCACTCATCTTGAGCTCTTCAAATCGGGTGGTAAGCATTTGGAGCTTTTTGTCCTTGAATTTCTTGGTACCTTCATAGGTAGTCTCAAGAATTGTCCAAGCTTCCTTGGCAGTTTTCACATGAGATATCCTGTGAAATTCATCAGTAGACACGCCAAAAAAATAGTGTTAATTGCTTTACTATTGGCATTTGCCAAAGTAAGAGCTGCCTTGTCCCATTCGGACTTGGCTGTCATGGGTCTATCATACCCATTCTCGACAAAATCTCATACTATCTCAACTATAGCGCAAACGAATGCCCTCATACGGACTTTCTAAAATGCATAGTTGCTCCCATCAAAGAATGGTGGAGCATTAAGTGATTGTGATCAATCCATCACAAAAGGGGGTCTAGGATCGCACTTAGCTAATGAAACCACAACAAGTGCATCCACTCTAATACCAATTGAAAGCTCAGACTTGTGTTAAAAACACAAGACCTATTCAGACCCCAAATTAAAAGATTACAACTCAACTGATTTTACTCTGACTTAAACTAAGTGCAGAATAGAGTAAATACAAGCGAACAAACAATAAAACTACTCTAAGCCATATACATCATATAACAGCAATAACATGAAAGCTAAAAGAGTAGAGAAGAGAGATGCAAACACAAGATAACACGCTGATGTGTTACCAAAGAGGAAACCAATGAACTCGGTAAAAAACCTCTCCACCACCCTCCAAGCGGTAAATCGATCCACTAGACAATAAGTTGAGATACACGAATAGCAAGAGACCCTCCAAGCCTAATCTACCCAATGCACCTAAGCCCTCTGAGCTCCTACTCCAACAAGACTTCTCGGAACCGTGTCTTGTCTAGCTTTCATTTTACTGTTGTTATATAATGAATATGGCTTAAAGTAGTTTTATTGTTTGTTCGCTCGCATTTACTCTATTCCGCACTTAGTTTAAGTTAAAGTAAAATCAACCGAGCCATAATCTTTTAATTTGGGGTCTGAACAGCTCTTGTGTTTGTAACACAAATCTAAGCTTTCAAATTTTTTTCTCAAAATAAAAACGGATCTGCATCTTCACTAGATGTAGATCTAAATTTTTCTCAAAATAAAAACGGATCTACATCTTCATTAGATATAGATCTGAATTTTTCTCAAAATAAAAACGGATCTACATCTTCTTTAGCTGTAGATCTGAAATTTTTAAAAAAAAATAAAAACTGATTTGTATCTTCATTAGATACAGATCTGATTTTTTTAACATAGCAAATTTTGGAATTGAAAAAGGATCATGAATGGTTGTGTTTGTTGTGTTTGTTTTATTTAATACATGTAACATGAATTTATTTCATGAATGAAATTCTCTTCTCAAGAAATCTTTTTCATATTTTTTGAACATATAAACAAATCTGAATTTTTTTAAACATACAAATCTGATTTCTTTTTATTATCACAAAACAAATCTGGATTTTTACAAATCAAAAACCATTTTTTTTAGCTATCAAAAACATATCTGATTCTTTTTAAGTCTCTACAAAACTAAATTTTCTCATCACAAAACAGATCTGGGCTTTTACAAATCAAAAACCATTTTTTTTAAGTTCTCAAAAAACAGATCTGATTTTTCTAAACTCAATTCAATTTTATTTAATCACAGAAAAAAATCTAAATTTTTTACAAAAAAGAGGATGCAGTCATAAATAAATTCACGTGATTTGGTTTTGTTCATATGTGCAACATGTCATTCATAGCATGCATAAAAGGGGGGGTACTTTGGTCATGAAAGTCTAGAAGATCAAACTCTGTCTGAGCGAAATGGGTGCCTAACACCTTCCCATTCTGTAACCTAGCCTCCGAACTTAGTTCTTTTGGATAGGTAGATCTATGCATTGTCTTTATTTTTGTTTTGGGTAGATTGTAACTAAGACAAAAAGTCATGTATTTTTGGTAGTTTGTAACTAGGACCCAAAGCCATGTAATCTTCAATTTATCAAACTTGTATTTATTTTTATCCAATCAATAACAATGAGGAAATTCAATCTTGTAAATTTGTATTTTATTTTTTCTTATTTTTTTGGGTGTAAAAAATAAGTGGCGACTCCACACCACTTACCCAAAAGAGAGGTTCTCTTAAAAGCACTCCCAAAAATCTCTTTTTTTTAGAGCACCAAGTTTGCGGTCTTTCACATACGCATACTTCGAGTATGCATGCGTATGCAGTAAGCATGTGTACGCATACACACCCTAAACCCTAGCCCAGAAAACAAGAACAACACAAAACAAAAATTAATCTAACAACCTATCATGCTTAAAATATAAAAACAATATAAACCTACGCTAAGCGGACAAATTAAAACATATATGAAGCAAAAAAATAAACAAGAGAAAAATAGAATTTAAACAAAGAAAAGTAGGCAAGAAGAGCTAGAACCTTTACCTCCAAAACAAAGGCTCATTGACTTGATTTTGACCGTTCACCTTAATCGATTTAGTCACAACCAAACTACAATAGGTTAGTTAAACCTTGAAACTCGAAGATCAAGGCCATAAAAGGTCTTAATCAGAAAAATATTGACTTGAGGGTGTTTTGTGAAAAACTCCATCTTTGATTCACGATTTCTAGCTAATGTTGTGCGTTTTCCTCCTAGATTTCGTCTCCTGGAAAGGTACCATGGTTTTATAGTAAGAAAATAGGGGTTTGGAATGGCTTTGAGATGATGTGGTATTCATTCCAAAACTAATCTTTAATGCAAAAAAACTTGCCTTTCTTAGTTTCTGGAACCCTAGCATGCACACGCACTCGTTAAGCAAGCATACGCAAAGCTTAAGGGTGCGCATGCATCCGCTCATATGCGTGCGCACACTTTAGGATTTCTGTGGCCTTTCTTTTCGAAAAATAGCTTATTTAGTTCATAAAAGAGTTATATTTTTCCGTAAACACTTTCCTCAAGTCAATTTCAATCTGATCAAGCCTTAAACCAACCTTGGGCTTTAGAATTCCAACATCTTTGGGGAACAGGAGCCTAGGTCGTAAGGGGTTCAAAATGCAATGTCTATCAAACATCTCCTTCAGACTTAGTATAATGTCCGAAGCTAGTTCTTCATCAAAGTCCAATGGGTCTAAGAGTCCATCTTTGATTAGTTTTTGAATTCTATTTGTATTAATATGACCCAAACGCAAGTGCCAAAGATATGCATCATTAGAAGGAAACTTTCTCTTTAAGGATTTTACATGAGAGTTATTATTTAATTCAGAATTATATAATTCATGCTTATCAGGAGTTAAAATATAAAGACCATCCACAATATTGCCAAAACAGATAAACCCTTTATCCTTCTTTATTACAACATTGTCTTTCAGGATAATACAATACCTATGTTTACCTAAATAAGTTGCATAAATTAAATTCCTACGAACATTAGGTACATATAGACAGTCTTCCAATATCAAAACTCTAGAACTAAAACATAAATTAAACACTTCAACAGCTACAACCGGAATCCTGCTCCCATCAGCCAAAGTAAGAAACAGTTCTCTGTCATTCAGTCTTCTAGTCAACTGAAACCCCTACAAAGAATTGCAGATATGATTAGTACAACCTAAATCCACACACCAGGAATCCGTGGGATTTTGTACTAAACATATTTCAAGAAGGAATGAACATTTCATACCCTTATTCTTGGCAACTATGAATTTTGGACAATTCCTCTTCCAATGCCCTTTCTCACCACAATGGAAACACTTTCCTTTGGTTTACTCCTTCTTTCCCTTGTTGGCAACTCGTAAGGCAATTTGTTTACCATCTTGCTTGGTGAAGTCCTTCTTCTTCTTCTTCTTCTTACCTTTACCTTTCGACTTAGGTTGAGAAGTAGAAGCTTCACCAATATTGGCTTTAACACTAGAAGTTCCAAGAATGCCTTCCGTTGTCACTAACTCATTCATTAATTCAAACAACGAATAAATCTTTTTGTTCATGTTATAATTAAGTCTAAATTCCTTGAATGATTCTGGTAGTGATTGGAGTATCATATCCACTTGGGATTCTCCATCAATGTCGGCACCTAAGACTTCCAATGTATTCAAATTAGAGATCTTCCTAAGACAATGCTCCCTCACTGAACTTCCTTCAGTCATTTTGGTATTATAAATTTTCCACATAGTTTCTTGCCTTGCAAAACGACCTTGCTCACCAAACATCTCCTTCAGACTTAGCATAATGTCCGAAGCTAGTTTTACATCCTGCATTTGATGTTGTAGAACATTTGAAATAGATGCTAGGATATAGCACTTGGCCATCTGATTAGATTTCTGCCAACGATCATATCGTTGTTTTTCCTCAAGAGGAGCATCTAACGAAGGAATGCTAGGACATGGTTGAGTAAGTACATATTTGTGCTCTTCAGCAGTTAAAATAATGTCCAAATTTATTTTCCAGTCAACATAATTGAATCCAGTCAGTTTGTTTTTATTAAGAATAGCAATAAGTGGGCTAAATGATGCCATGATAAAATCTGAAAACAATAAACATTAATATAATAAGTAAACTAGACATTATCAATTTAGCAAATAAGCATATAATATGGAACCTTAATAAAACCATAATATAATATATGCAACGACAACCCAATCCCATGTTTATAATTCCTTGATAACAAGTTTATTATAAACACTATGATTGATCAAAAACTATTCTCATTATTAGTGCTATCATGATAACTCTTATCAAACACTAATAATATGTCGTATTACCTTTAGCCTCTAAGCAATAAGGACATAGCTCCTTTGCGAGGTTAACATTACACTTAGTCTAGTGTACACTATTATCTAGAATCATGTGTAACCACATTTCATCTCCCTTTATAGTATTTAAACTTGTAGTACCATGAAACAAAACACTCTCCTTTAGGATCGCAAGGCATATACGCCAAGACGAGGTGCTTGTAACACTACTTTAAATGGGTAAGTTCAATCTTGCAGTACTATGAAATAAACACCCTCCTTTGGCTGTTACAAGTGGAAAAATTGTTTATTACTATATTATATTGTTTCTACCTATTTAGTGTATTTTGTCCAATTAAAGTGGTTACTATTTTATTTACTGATTACAGTGTTATAGTAAATGTTTTCTTTCTCATAGTTTTATAGAATATATTATAATACTATTAAAACTATTTGTAAGGATTATATATTGTCAATGATACTATTGTTTTGTTTTGAAAGACATCCTTATATTATGTAGTCTCTTATTGAACTTCTAGCTCACCCCCCCCCCCCTTTCTCCACCCTTTCAAATTAGAGCAATGGAATATATTTTGGTGGTATATTATTGAAACCATAGATTAAAGAATTCTTTTGGAGCAATGTTAGTTGATGGACTATTTTAGTATATTTTCTTAAGATGGTGAGTTTGGCATTGGTGGAACTCTTTGAGATTGTTATTTTTGGAGACTTTATTGTTAAAGTTTTTGTTTTTATGGATTTCATAGGAAAGAGTTTGATGGTTTAAATTAATTACGCTTTGTTTCATTATATTATTGTTGATTATTTATAAGACACATCATATATCTAAATCCTTGGTATGGGTTTGGGATGTTGCAATTCAAAACTCTTAAGGCATCATTCTCCTCGGCTGAAGCAGAATATAACCCTAAAATCCCAAATCACTCTCTCTCTCTCTCTCTCATCCATAGGGTTTTTTTTTTTTTTTTTTTTTTTTTTTTTTTTTTTTTTTTTTTTTTTTTTTTTTTTTGTAATTGCTATAATAATCTCTTTGGGTTTCTCTTAGATTTTATTTCACTACCTTCTGCAATTTGGTTGGGTTCACTGAATTTAAAAGTTTGTTGAGTTTGGGACTAGATTTGATTCATATGTTGTCGAAATTTATGGGTTGAACATGTTAACATCCGTAGAGATAGAACCATGGACATGAAAACGTGGGGTTAGAGAGAGAGAGGTTATCTAGGCTAAGATCTCCGAAAATGGAGCAAGTGAGAGACATGAGAGACCCAAAGATCACCACGACTCTATTTTGGTTTTTAGCTTCTGGGTTTCGGCTGGGCTGGGCAGGTGGTGGTCTTCGGATGCAAAGTAAAAAAATACAGAGTGGAAGAGAGGGAAGGAAGGAGAAAAAGGTTATGAAAAGGAAGAAAGTTAGGAAAAGGAAGAGAGAATGAGCAATACTCTTGTTCTAAGTTGATGGGGGACAACTTCCTGACTCGGGTTACACATGGATGCAATTAATTACAATAAATACCACTTATGCTCAGTTTTCATAACTTGAGAACGTTGGAATGTTGTTCCCATTTTCGGCGACTCAAACTCAAAATTTTGAGTTTTGAGTTACGTAAACTCAAAACAAAAACTAAACCAAACACCCTTTTTTTTTTCTTTTTTTCTTTTTTTTTAGGTGAGACCGGTGGATTTTCAAATTTTGGTATGAATTTTGAGTTTTGAGTTAGGAAATTAGCTAAACTAAACACTCTAAATTAAGAACTGCAACTCAAACACTCTTAATAAAAAACTTCTACAAAAAACACTTTTTTTTAAGGCCAACAGTTTTTCCGTATTTGAACATTGAAAACTGAATGAATCTCATTTAGAGCTATTACTATTTTTTTTTCTCCTGGGCGAGGCAGGGCAGAAGAATCCAAGAATGAAGCATTTCATATGTTGCAACCTCAAGTCATATGGGGATGTTTATCACCCAGTTGTATCAAACCATCGTTGTAGGAAGGATATCACTATTCTCCGACATCAAGTTATAGACAAAATTGAGAATGGAACGGAAAATAAAATTCTACATACAATCAAATTAAATATACAAAGCATTGTACTTCTTTCCACCACGCCCATGTTAATAATAATCCTCTAACCAGTACACCGCATGAACAAAAGGTAACACTCGGAACTAAGCTATAAACAGGTGTAACACAAAAGCAAATGATATTACTATCCTCATTTTCTGTGGCTAAGGGCATATACAATCTGTCCAGACATCCACCATCTTGCGTTTTGCCACTGGGTTGGTATCATAGTGCTGCCCTCATAGCTCCTCTTGCTGCATCTCGCTTCATCTCAGCAGCTTTACCACTGCCTCGGAAATACATGTACACTTGCTGCAAACAAAATAAAGAGAGAAAATATGAGAAAACAAGAAAAGAAGAGTGAGAGCTCTGCGGTGTGCGTGCATTTGCTTTTCTGATTTTAGGCCAGAAGAATGGTGGAATAGGTTATACCTGAATTACCCAGATGCTAATCAATGTTTCAAGACAGAATAATCCAAACCCGATGAAGTAAAAGATCTACAAGCAGGAAAAAAAAATTATGATCAAGCTTCGGCAATACAAGAAATTAGAATATAGAACTCAAGAGTCCAATCAATAAACTTTAACAGAAACATACCCCAGCCAACGAATGGTTGCCCACAACATCTATTGCAGCCAGAATGCCTCTGTTTCAAGGGAACACAACATAGAAACATCAGCACCACATGGGGAAAATATTATGTTCCTCCATCAGCATTAACAAGGATAACAATTGAACATTTTCAAAAATTTTAAGGTATATGCTTTAAAGGTTAGGGCCAAAAATAAATAAATAAGCACAAGGGAAATGCAATTAAACACCAATCTCTTTGCAGTACATCCACTTTGAACAAAAGAAAGATCCATGATTCCCCAGAGGAACAAACTTAGAATTTTTAGAGGAACATACGTGAGTGATTTTCCTTTGAAAATTATAGGAGGTGCAACAGCAGCTAAGATGCAGAAGCCAATGTGAAGCTGTAGACAGAAGAAAATTGAATGAGAGTAATTAGATGTCCATCCTTTTTTTCTTTGTTTTTTTTTTTTTTTTTTTTTTGCTGAATAATTAGATGTCTTTCAATTCTTAAAGTAAATAGCATTTCTAAAGGAACATAAGAAGCTTACCATATAAAACATGAAAAACCATCCAAAATTCATGGCACTTTCAGTCCTGCAAGAGATTTCTTGCCACTGTGAACAACTGAATCAAGTAGCTACATATACGAACAGCTAAGTGAAGGAAATCAGGGGAAATAAGTACCTAAATGCACGATAAAGAGGCCGATACCACAACACATAGGCTCCAGGAACCCCTGATATGAAGTAGATAAGGGCAAGGAACCAGATTTTTACCCCTACAACCAAAGAATTAAGAGGATTAAGATTCAAAACCTTTTTAAGGTATTAGACCCATAACGAGGACTCCCAAATACCCAGGAAAGATGTGAAACATATTTATGAACTCACCTTCCCCCTGAATCCACGCTGTACTAACAGCTATGACATTCCACATAAGGCACAGAACCAATCCTGCGCAACATAACCAACCATCGCCAACATCAACACCTTCGTATATAACACCTCAAAAAAATTCATCATATTACACAACACAAATGCAATGTCTCTTATAACAACAAATTGAATAAAGACTGCAAGATTACATGATGCTAAGAAAAAGGTAAAAAAGAGTTTGTGGCAGATAATTTCATTGACTTGGCCAAAAATTGACTAACTCAAACAAGCCAAGTTTATGCAGTGAAGAGTGGAGACTAACACCAAACAATTTATTTCCTTTGTTCGTTATTGTACTTTAGATATTGGGCTTTCGTTAAGGCAATTTTGATGTAAGAGGTGAACAGCCTACCACCGACATCCATGAATTGCACTAAAATGAAATAAAACACCTGTTTGCATCTATACTATCTATACTACTAATAACAAGATTCCCCTATTTGGACTTCACTATTTGGCTGTACAAAATTGCCCCCATGTGAAAATGTCAAAATTTCTGTACTAATAGGGTTAACAACGTAAACTTACTACCCCAAAATACCCACTGCTATCACAACTCCTTTACCCACAAGTCAACTTACGGTTTTACCCACGTTCAGCACATTCAAACCCACAATCAACCAATATTAGACTCAAAATATAACTTCCAATATCAAATTCAATTCTTTCAATCCCTTATTTTTATAGGCTCTTGCCATCGTTAACTTCTCTCATTTTTATTAAATTTTTAACTTTTCAAATTTTTCAACCCACCTCCAACTCTTTCATTTAAGTTCTCCTCAATCCTTATTCTGATGCAGGACAACCAGAACAAAATTAAAACAACAATAAAATAAATGGATATGACCTAGGAGTCAGCACCTAGGCGTTGCTTGGAGTCAACACCAAGGGTAGACCTGGAGTCAGCACCAGACCAAAGAAAAGACCAAACGACCATTTTTTCATTCATCAAAATATCAACTAACTCCTCAAGAAGTACAATAAGTTGCTTATAAAGGAGTGCTAATCTTATTACAAAATACCCTAATTGCCTTATTACAAAAATAACCTTGTTTCCAAATTAAAATACTAATAGCCTAATAAACTACTAGGACCTAAAACATAAAAATATAATTGACTTGCAAACATAAATAATATTAAATAATAATTTTTCTGCATCTCCCGCATCATATTCCTTCCCTTAAAATTAGGCACTTAACTAAATGTTTTGGATAACTACCTCCAAAATTTATTAATTTTCCAAATTCTAAATTAAAATTGTGTAACACTCAAAGGTTTGTAACCACAATGGAATAGGATTTCTTTTATCTTGAATAAGAATCCCCCACCAGGCTAATGGATTTAATGCGAGACAACAAAAAAGCATTCCCACACTCCCAACCCTTGTGCACCCAGTAATTGTTTTTCTTTTTCCTTTGGTCTTTTGACTTACCTTGGTTTAATTTGCTTGTTTAGTTGTGACTCGTTTAACTTGAATTATCTATGTTCACTTATTCTAGCAATTTTCTCTGTTTAGGATATAAATTTGACTAATTGAGTAGAACATTGCATAAAGTTCAAATAATTTCCCATTTGTTTTGGTGATTAGAATCTTCATCTGGGGTTCAGGTAACAGAAATCAAATAAAATTTTGAATTTCTTTTGTTTTCCCATATTTTCCCACAGCCCAACAATAGGTTTCGTAATCCCATATGTACGAATTATGAATTCAGTTCATGGAGGATTTCTGTAGTTTTGCACTGACAATTTTGTTTTATTTTTTTCATTGGGGCCATATGTTGTTGCTAGCTACTTTGTTGTTTCCTCTACTGTTATTAGATGTTGCCACCAGCCAAGCTAGAGAAACAACCATAATTTTTATTCTTCAATTTTATGTCATTCCTCTTTGCAAATTATGTATCCTTCCAGCCAATGAATTGCAGATTTGAAGTTTAATTGGGCTTCTCTTTTTTATTTTTTGGAGTAAAAGTTTAATTAAATAACTTTTTTTTTTTTTTACGCTTAGCAAACACAAAATTGAAACTATTGCTTTTTTGTTTATATTATATTTTTTTTTTTTTGAGAAATAATTACAACATGCTGCTAACCCTGCAGCTCAAGCCCTTTCCCCCCTAGACCCCCAAGCACTTTGTACATGAGGAGGTGTCAATTCAGTTACAAGGCCTTTGACTTGTTTATATTATTTGAGAGAGTCTATGTTGGATATTTTCAGAATTTCTAGGATTATTTATTTTATTATTTTATTTTATGATGAATATGAGAAGTTTTAGGTGATAAAAAGGAATTGGATTTTTTAAGTTTTTACTTCTGTCAATCTGATTTTGTTGTATGCTATACTTGAATTTCTCTAGGTTTTGTTTCTTTGTTGATATTGCTTTAAAAAATAGTTTTTTTTTTTTTTTTTCATTTGATCCTGACCTTGAATTGCCTAAATATGGATTCAAATAAATTTTTTTTTAATTATTCAATTTAGTACGTGTTCTGATTATATTTTCCTTGATTAAATTGTTAACAGCCACCAAAGTGTTCATCATTATGACAAGATGATACATATGGATAATGCATGAGTATGGTGCAGCCTAATCTTGGACAAAAAGACCTATACCGGTAGATTGGGTTGAGATGTTCTTTTGGTGCTTCCACTATTGTGAATTTCTAATTGAGATCCTTGACAAAGAGATCATATAGTGATGTAGAGTCTAAATGAAAACAATCTTGGAATTCAAAGTCTTTATGGTTGGCTTACACTACTGATTTTATGGACATCTTGGTTTACTCAATGGGGTTAACGTGTAATATGAATACAGTGATTTGTCTATAGCAAAGATTATTCTATTGAAGTTCTTAGCAAGTTGAAAAGTAGCAATTTTTGTGAACTATATTGACAAGTATTTAATAGTATCACATGTCAAATTTGGGTATTAAATGTTGCTCTTATTATGTTTTCATTTTTATTCTTTTATTCTTATTTTAGTATTACATCAACGTAGAGGTATTAATTTATTAAACAAAAAATTATCTCTTGGAGACTCTAGGTATTTTATGCCAAATGATTATTTTGATGGTCTAAAAAATAACATTAACCATGCATTTTTTTTGTTTTTGGAAAAACTAGCCTCATAGGCAGTCTTACTTTTTTTTTTTCTAAGGACAAAACTTTCCAATCATAATTCAAGGCTAATACATTTTCCAATCACAAAAATACCAAGAAGTATCATAAAATGTAGCACAAATAAAAACACATAATTCTTATTACATCCCTAGGTATTTTTGTGATTGAAAAATGCATCAGCCCCAAATTATGATCAATGAAAAGTTGCCTTAAAAAAAATAAAATAAAAAAAAGAAGAGAGATAGAGCTTTGGAACATGCGCAACGCATTATACCTATAATATATGATGCAAATTCCATACAATCTTCATCTCTACATCATCAATATGTATATACCATAAAAAACAAAGCATCTCTGACAGGCCTGTTCATACCATATTTTTGGTGATTTATCTTATGTACTCCCAACTTGTAAGGACAAAACCTCTTATGATATATCATATGCCATGATCATCATGTTCAGCATCCTCAGTGCTTCATTGTCATACGCATTAAGCACCCCATAAGGTATTGATCAACTAAAGTTCCCTTATCTCATCAATATCCCATCCTTCAGGTCTCAAAAGACACGTTCAGCAGTCACTTGAGTGCCCTTTGAATGGGTAATTTGCAGATGTAAAAAATAAATTATGAAAAATAATGTCATAGAGGCACCAGCTAGAGTGCATAAACCAGGCTCAAAACAACCCTCATTGAGTATGGTGTTTACCAAGAGGTGGGAAGAGGAAGGAGATGCAGTTGCAATCTATCTAGGCCCAAGCAATTTAAGCCTTCAATATAAGGTCGACAAGTAGGGGTATGCCCAAGCCAATTGGGTTTGGGTTGATGGTCAACCCATCACTTGACCAAGCATGTAAGGTAGGAAGAAATCTTCCACCGACTGACACAATCCAGCCACTGACCTGACTTTGCCTTTGGATAGGTGGTCGGTTATGGCAGTATTGTCAATGCGAGCCAGCAGGTGGAGGACAGGGGGGGAGAAAAGTGAAGGGAGGGGAAGCTTGCTAGAGAGAGAGAGATGAGAGTTTGGGCTCATTGCTTTCCAATTTGGGGTCACTACATGGGCAGCTCCACTTGGAGCCCAGGGTGTTCAAATGAACCCCCTGAATTGGCCCAAAATAAATTATGTATAATATTTGTTTTTAATTTTGTTTTAGTTTTGACCTCCCTAAAATCAAATTTTGAATTCCCTAATTCTAGATTTTTTTTTTTTAATCCCAACTAAAAGAAGTTTGAATATAATCATCTTAACAATATCCTAGTCACAAATCTGAGGCCTAGCTACCTCGGATTAGCCATCAAATTCTTTGGTTTTTTCTTTTTCTCTGTTATCATGGGAGGTTCCATTTTCTTTTTCATCAAGTCCAAAACTTTTGAATTTTTGGTTGAGGAGGGAGGTTCTTATTATATGTTACAAATATATGAAAGAAATAAGGATTCCCTTCAGTTAGTTTTCATGGGTAAAGAAAGTGCTAAACGTTTGCTAACTAATGTGGAGGATCTCTTGTCTAATATACCTCCTGGAAATTTTGCAAGAACCTTCAGGGATGTTAGTAAGGTTTTTATAATGCAACGGGGTTCCAAGGGTTGATGGATATTCCCATGGCAGGGGGCCTTTACACCTGGTCCAATTCTTCATCAGCTTCTCGTCTAGATCGGTTTCTTTTCTCCCCACTATTGGCAAATCACTTCACACAGTTCTCCCAAAAAAGGATGTCTAGAGTACTTTCAGACCATTCTCCTATTCTGTGGAGGGTGGAAGTCAGCAAAGAGATAGAATTCCTTTCCATTTTGAAAATATGTGGTTTGAGGGTGGATAATTTTGTCAATAAAGTGAAAACGTGGTGGGCTTCCTATTTGTTCCAAGGAACCCCTAGTTTTATTCTAGCTAAGAAGTTGGCTGCCTTGAAGTTGGATTTAAAAAAGTGGAACGAGACGGAGTTTGGCAATGTAACGTTTAAGAAGCAGGACCTTTGGAGCAAGTTGAATGTTTTAGATGCTAAAGAAGAGACCCATAGATTATCAGCTAAGGAGAAGTTAGTACAAGTTAATCATCATACTGATATTGAAAAGTTGACTCTTTTAGAAGAGATTAGTTAGAGACAAAAGTCTAGGGTGTTGCATTTGAAGGAAGGGGACGCCAATACTAGATTCTTTCATAGAATGACTTATTCTAACAGGAAAAATAATGATATTGAAAGCCTAATGGTTAATGGTACCTTGTCTTCTAATCAGGGCATGATTGTAGACTGCATTACTCATTTCTTCATGAATTTGTATTCTACGCACCAAGTTGTTCGGCCTTTTCCAAATGTGTTAGTTTTTCCAATGATATCCGGTGATAATGCGGACTAGTTAGAGAGACCTTTTGAAAAGGCAGAAATCTTTGATGTTGTTCAGAGTTTTCATGGTGATAAATCTCCTAGTCCAGATGGCTTCCCAATGGCATTTTTCCAAACTTGCTACGAGATTGTCAAACCTGATCTTATGACTGTATTTCACCACTTTTTTGCTAAAGGTCAGTTTGAGAAAAGCTTAAACGCTACTTTTATTACTCTCATCCCTAAAAAACATGCAGCAAGTGAGATTAGGGATTTCGGGCCCACTAGTCTTGTTGGGGGGTCTATAAAATTATTGCTAAAGTTTTGGCTAACCAACTTCGCGTGGTTATAGGGGATATAATCTCAGCATCTCAAAATGCTTTTGAGAGGGATAGACAGATCCTTGACCCTGTTCTTATTGCTAACGAATGTCTTGACAGTAGATTGAAGTCTGGGGTGCCGGGGCTGATTTGTAAATTGAATGTTGAGAAGGCTTTTGACCATGTAAATTGGAGTTTTCTTTTGCAAATGTTAGAAAGAAGTGGGTTCTCAGCCAAGTGGAGACAATGAATTTCCTTTTGTCTATCTACAGTCCGCTTCTCTATCTTGATTATGGCTCTCCTTGTGGGTTTTTTGGTAGCTCCAGAGGTTTGAGACAAGGCGATCCGTTGTCTCCTTTGTTGTTTGTGTTGGTGATGGAAGCTCTGGAAAGAATGTTAGATAAAGTAGTTCATGAAGGACACTTTTCAGGATTTAGAGTGGGTAACTTGGAGGGAAGATCCTTGGCAGTGTCTCATCTCCTTTTTCCGAATGACACTCTTATTTTTTGAGATGCTGATCTAGACCAGATCTTGATTCTCCGTATGATTCTTATTTGGTTTGAGGCAGTGTCGGGACTAAAGATTAATTTGGGCAAGTCTGAATTGGTTCCAGTTGGAGTAGTGCATAATTTTGACTTATTGCTTAATGTCCTTGGCTACAAGCAGGGCTCTCTGCCAATGAAATACCTGGGTCTTCCTTTGGGTGCTAATTTCAAGGATAAGATTATATGGAATCCGATCCTGGAGAAAATGGAAAGGAAATTGGCGGGTTGGAAATGCTTGTATTTATCAAAGGGAGGTAGAGTCACTCTAATCAAAAGCACCCTTTCTAATTTACCCACTTACTTTTTATCTCTATTTCCAATATCTGCTAGTGTAGCTAACTGAATTGAGAAGCTTCAGCGGAATTTCTTATTGGGCAGTCTCGGTGATGAACCTAAAATTCATTTGGTTAAATGGGCTACTCAGTGATGAACCTAAAATTCATTTGGTTAAATGGGCTACTGTATGTGCAACTATTTCTTCGGGTGGATTAGGGATTAGGAAGATAAGTCTTTTCAATATATCTCTACTTGGGAAGTGGTTATGGAGATTTGGGATTGAGATGGATGCCCTTTGAAGGCAAGTGATAGAGATGAAATATGGTCGAGTGTGTGTGTGTGTGTGTGTGTGTTGGGGGAGGGGGGGGGGGGTCTAGTGTACCAGATCTGTGAATGGTCCTCACGGTGTTGGTTTATGGAAGAGTATCAGTCAAGGCTGGCCTTCTTTCTCACACCATATTCGGTATGATATTGGTGATGGGTCTAGGGTGAAGTTTTGGCAAGACCATTGGTGTGGAGAGTCTCCTCTTGCAGTTAGCTACCCTAACCTATTCAGATTTTGCAAGAATAACGAGGCTAGTGCTGAGCTTATGAAATTCCCCAATGGAGTCCTTTGGATGTGAGCTTCTTTAGGGGTGTGCATGTTCAGGAATTAGAAGCTTTGTCAAGCTTCATGGAAACCATATACGGATCTTCAATAAGGGGGTTTGGTGAGGATAAGATGTGTTGGATTCCTAGCAAAGATAAGGGGTTCTTGGTGAAAGATTATTATAGAATTTTAGCTGGTCCTACTATCTTCGGTTTTCCTTGGAGAAGTATTTGGGAACATAAGATTCCCTCTAGAGTAGCTTTCTTTGTATGGACTATTGCCTTAGGGAAATACTTGACGATTGATAACTTACGAAAAAGGAATGTGTGGATTTTGGATTGGTGCTTCATGTGCAAGAGTAATGGTGAATCAATTGACCATCTCTTCGTTCACTGTCCTATTGTTATGGATCTATGGTCTATGGTTTTGGGTTTATTTGGTGTTTCTTGGGCTATGCTGCATACTGTTTTGGGGCTGTTAGGGTCTTGGCAAAGCAACTTTGGTCGTCATCGAAATGGTTATATATGGTCCATCGTTCCTCATGGCTTAATGTGGTGTCTATAGAGGGAGAGAAATAGTCGTTCTGAAGATATTGAGAGATCTATTCCGGACCTCAAGCTTTTCTTCTTGCAATTTTTATTGGATTGGTTGTTTGCTTTGCAAAACTAATTATTCCCTTCTTTTATTGATTTCCTAGATTCTTGCAATTTTTGTATTTGATTTGTTGTACCCTTGTTCACTCCCTGTGTACTAGGGTGCTTCCTTTTTGGTATCAATATATCTTTTACTTATTAAAATATATATATATATATATATATATATATATATATATATATCCTAGAATTTTAAACACAAAAAAAAAAAAGCTCAATAACAAATGAATTTGATCTAAAATCTGGAAAAAAAAAAAAAAAAAATTGATAAGCCCAATAACAAAAGTAGAAATTTGTTAATCTAAAATCTTAGAAAAAACACATTTATATCTTAAAAAATTTCAAATAAATCAATTAAATGAGAGATCAATAGATGAATGATTACTTGACTATGTATATTGAAAGAGATGTAACTCATAGGATTGATAATGAAAATATTTTGTAACAATTTCAAAATATGAAACATCATAGAAAGCAATTGTAAAACTTTATGTATTTCAGTTTTTGTTTTTTGTTTTGTTTTTTGTAATGTCAATATATTCAAGTTCTCTTTTGTTTTAAATTTTGTATAATTTATGTTTCTTATTGACACCCCTAAAAAATAATCCTAGAGCCGCCATTTGTCACTAGTGGCAGATCTAGGATCACTAACGCCAGAAAGGGTGGTTCAAAGGAAGAAAGGGGCAGGGGGAGAAAAGCAAGGAGGTCAATCTCATCCAAATATACAACATGAATTCCGGAAATGCAAATGAAATGTATATGGACTCTTATGTCAATTCGAATGAATCATCTTTTCCACTGAGGTAAATCTTTGCCTACTTGGCAAGAGGATAACAAGTTACAAATTTTGACTTGGTAAGATATCTATTTCTATTACTGTGAAATTCATAAATGAAGTAATTAATGGTGGGATTACCATTATTCCTATAGGCAGGTTGGGTTAGGCAGGTGGCAAGTGCCTAGACCCCAGTCTTACCGATAAGGGTTAGGTTTGATGCTTCAAAACTTTCCACTGAGCAAGCATGCCATCAAATCTGTCTAGACCTGATTGGGCTGAGTCAGAGCAGTCGGTTTTGTCACTTGTCAGGCCTTTTGGTTCCATGAACAGTCCTACCAATGAGTTTTACATAGGATATTGGTACACAAAAGGCTGGCAGGAAACAAGAGGTGCAGGCCCCAAGCAAGAGATGGCATCTAATAGACATTAAGTGCAAGGAGAGAGGGATCAATGCCTATGGGATTGCAGAGACTGGCAACCCAAATCAAAGCCATTGATGAGCACCAAGTTCATTATGAGTGTTGGGGAGAGAAACACTTTGGGGAGACTCCAATTGATAGAGACACACTTGACCGAAAAGGCCAAAGCCCTATGAGTATGAGCTCAACTATGTTATATTAATCA
This sequence comes from Castanea sativa, assembly GCF_040712315.1. Taxonomy (NCBI): domain Eukaryota; kingdom Viridiplantae; phylum Streptophyta; class Magnoliopsida; order Fagales; family Fagaceae; genus Castanea; species Castanea sativa. The sequence goes on from NC_134017.1 coordinate 34,704,847, forward strand.
CTCACTCTTCTCATTAGCATCCAATGTGGGACTTCACTCATTAATCAACCATACTACTCACACATGAATATTCCAACCATGAGCATATTGAGGCATAAAAATTTGGAAATAAAATTTTAGCCTAAACAAGCAGACCATAATGCTGTGCCCCAACACTAAAGCAATGTTATCAACTTTGTACTGAGTTGGCCAGTACAAGCCTACCCTTGGAAACCTACTGGCTTAAATTTTGGAGTGTTTCATGAAGTTTTGGCCATTTCAAGGTGTTTTGGACAGCAAATTCTTTCAGACCAATACAGATTTTCAGACTTCTTTTCCAAAAACTTTTAATCTAACAATGGAATGAGGAGAAAAAAAAAACAAAACAAAAGCTTACACGGTTCATTTCTCAAAGCTAAAACAAGGAGTGTAACAAAAATTGTGACAATCTAAAACACAACTATTGAACCGGGGAGATGGTATGCCTTGAGAGTGATGAAGGTGATATGGTGTTAAGGAAAAAAATAAAAAGAAAAAGGTGTTGAGCTTTAGACAAAAAGGACTTAGTTTTCCCTCATGTATGTTTGGTTGGGAGGATAGAAAAGTGGAGAGATGGTTTCCATGTTGTACCCGAACACTTCATTTGAGATTCTGTACCTATGTTGGACACTTGACACATCTAGGACATTTTTGCATGCGAGTCCCACCAATGTAGAACACAACTGGGACATGAGAATAGGAGAAATCGAATACCCTTTCACAAAAGAGAGAGCATCCATGCTCTAAATAGTAATAGTGCGTTTGAAAATTAATAAATATCTTCATTCTTGGATTGTATTCTAATTTCTAAACGTCCCTTAATAGTCATTGATTTGCTTTATTATTCATTATGACTCTTAATTTGATATAAATTTAACATTATATTGAAAATAAATGCTTAATAATATATAGAAAATAAAAATATATTTAATAGACTTGTCCCACCATACCCATGTCCTATTTTTTCAAATAATTTCGTGTTGCCGTCTCATACTTGTACCCATTTCCGTTAATCTTAGGATGGAAAACTCTTTTTGTTTGGTTGAGAAGAAAAATGAAAAGATAAAAAATGTAGTTTATAAAAATTTAATCTCATGCCCCTATTACATTAAAAAAAAAAAAAAATTAAGATGAAATAAAATTTGTAAGAAAAAATAAGAAAAGGAAGGAAAGAAGGGAACCAACATGAAAGGGAGGAGAGGGGCAAATGAGTAAATTCCTATCTAAGCCCCTCTTTCTCTCCCATTTTCTCCCCAATTTAGGGACTCCAAAATCACTCCAAATGTTGGGTCCAAAGAGGAAACACCTGGGCCCCACCAAAATAACCCCCCTCCCCCTTCCCCCTCCCAACCAAATACACAAATCACCCTTATTTTATCCTCTTCATTTTCCATCTCCCACAAATTACCCCAACCAATAATTAAGAAGTGTGAGGAAGAGCCAAAGGAGAAAAGAGAGGGAGGAAAAAAAAAAAAAAAAAGAGCAGGAGATAGGAAGAAGTCAGAAGAGACTGTGTAGCAGGGGGGGAGAGAGAGAGAACATGTGGAGGAGAAAAAAAAAATAAAAGAAGAGACTGAGTGGACGAAAAAAAAAAGAGAAGAAAAAAGAAAGCAAGAATGAAAGAATCTGTTGGACTACAAACTAAGTTGAGATATGGGTAAAAATAAAAAGAATTTGGCAATAATTGGCCCAGTGAGTAATAAAAGAAACTATTTAGCAAATTAGTAACTTTCATTTTACGTCAATGGAAATATTATAGTTAATTGTGTATATATACACACAAGCACACACACACACATATATAGCAGTAATCCATAAATGGTACAACAATATAGACTAGTACTAAAATGTTTTGCTTTGTTCCCCTGGCCAAATTGAAGTGGCCTCCAATTTGGCATTCACGACTTTGCACTAAAAACTTCAGTTATGCGGTTAATTAATTTTAATCCTATAGTCCAACAAAAGTTAATGTTAATTTTTTTTTTAAAGAGAGTTTCAACCTATAGCTTCTAATCTTGATAATTGCTCTTTATCATCAGTCTAAAACATCAATCAATTTTTTATGTAGGCAAAGATTGAAGCCTAAATCTCTTATTCAACCATCAAACACTTTACCAGTTGAGCTAACTAGAACCAACTATTAAAATTTTGTTGATGTTTCATGTTCAAATTATGTCTCAAGACACATGTCAAGTAATTGGGATAAAAATATCCAAACAACACAGTCAAGTTGCCCCAAAAAGATTTAAAAAAATATTTATAACAGTAATAAACCAGTTAAATTAATTAAAATGATTTTACAAGGACGAAGGCAACCACCCTATCCACACACACCAAAAAACATATTCCACTAGTGGAAACAGCCTAAGCTCCAACATAAAAGGATCAATGTAACCAATGATCAATACATAAATAACTCAAACCACAAAATTTGCAGGTAAATTAGCAGCCTGACTGAGATTCAAAACAATGTCGTAAATGCAATAACCATAAAATCAAGCAAAGAGTGACATACCTAAGAATGTGGAAAATGCAGTATACTGCAATTTTTGCAAATGAATTGGTATGTCATTTGCAATATCATGATGAATAATTGGAAGAAAAGGAGGCCAATTCTTCTCCTCAAGAACAATTCCAGCTGCAGAATGAGAGAAAGAACTGAAACTATAAATTACATGGCAGAACCATGAGGAAGAATAACTTCCCTACGAAATAAAACTGATACTATGTATTGCACCAAAATTTAGAACACAACTTTATAATGTAAATATTTCCATAAAGAGAGTTAGTGAACTCAATATGGTGAATATTGACTTCATTTAAATGCAAAAATGACTTTGAATGCAACCCAAAACATGAAGGATGTTCCAAGTTGAAAGATGGAAATATAATACACAATTTTAGAATAATTGTCAAGTGACTAAATTCATCATTTCCTAATAGCTTAAACTTTTGGAAAAATCGGTAATTTAACAGAACATTTCCCCCCACCCCTTACCCCCCCCCCCCCCCCGAAAAAAAAAAGGCAAATTCAAATATAAGCAGAGCAAATTACCTCGTGCAGCAGCATCCTCTTTCCGTTTTACTTCCTACATAGCATCAAAAAAGCTGATGAGTGAAATTCATGGAGATGCCACAAATCAACTAAAACATGAATCACTAAACAAATTGGGAGAGCTATTTACAATTAAATTAACAGAAGAAGATATATAGGGAAAAATTCTACCAAAATGGCTTTCTTATTTTTTGGCTATTGTTAAAGATTTTCAGTATCTAATATCCATGTCAAAGTTCAAATTTTTTATGGCCATCTAGTCAGTGAGAGCCAACCTACCATTTCCACATTTCAGTGGCAGAGAAAAACAAAGTATTTTAATAGAGAACATGACCTTTAAACAAGAAAAAAGCAAGAACTGTTATACTATGTATAGAATGGAAAATTTGTAATTTTACATTGTTACTAATATGTATAAATATACATAGAGAAGCCAGCCACTCAGGGGTTGAGCACTCAGTCTTTTCGTATTCTCCCTCTTCTCTAGCCATCAATGTCACATGGTATTGGAGCATAATTCAAAAACCCTAGCCCTGTATTCCTAATTATTGTCTCATTTTTTTATTGGTAATTACACATGCACTTGGGGGATCTACTCTTGAATCCATGATCTTACCCTCAACCTCGCTCTTTTAAGGGAAGGAGGTTCAATTTGAGCTCAACCACCTTGGCAAGTTTTGTCTACATCTGTCTTTTTCTCTTCACTTTTCTTTTTAATTCACTCCCAAACCCTATAAATCTTCAGCACCCTGATAAGTCGAAGGCTCGAAGCCACTGATTAACAGAAATCAGTAAAGTAGTATACAGACTGAAGGGCCCAACTCGTGTTCTTCCTTTTTGTAGAGCCATGGCTCATGCATCACACAAAATGTTACAGGGGAAATCTCTTTTACAAGAATTGGGTTTTTTCTAGTGAGCCTATGAAGATGTTTTGTGATAACCAAGCTACCGTATTCATTGCTATTAATACCACATTCCAAGAGAGTACAAAGCATATTGAGGAGGTCTGTCACTTTTTCCAGGATATACTTATGCATAAACAATCTATTATACGTTAAAATCTTGGCCCTCACAATCTTTTCATATTCTGTGTGAGGGTGTTTAACCAGCCAACACCACAATAATTACATAATATATATTGAATAGGAAAAAATATTTTGAGACAATAGGTTTGGTCCATAAAAAATCTCTAACAATGGTTTTGAACCCATACTTATAACTTACTTTCCTTCAAGCACTAAACAACAATACTTGAGTGTACTACTATGAGTAGACTTAATCTCATTACGCCTTCATAAAATGTAATCCCAGATATTATAAAAGAAGAAACTTAAATGCATCTCATATAAAATTAATTGACAAGCCTTGTTGGCTGCCAGATTGAAAAATATGGATGCCACAAGGTAGGTCCATAGTTCTTTCAAAAATAGAAGAAAATTTGAATTCCATCAAAGGCATAAGGCACACCTGCTCCCGCCTTCTCAATTCAGCCTCCTTAGTTTGGAGTTCCCTCTCTTTCCTTTGCAAATCCTAAATTTGAAACAGATTAAAACATGAAAAATCAATATCAATTCTTTTACAAGCAAATGCATATGGAAAAACATGATTCAGGAATTCAACAACCTTAGAATTTCGTCCCCCTGTAGTTGTGTCAATAGGTATATCAATTGTCGCGTCATGGCCAAAATTGAAACCAGCAGGTTCAGGAGGAAGAGGTGAAAGCCTTGAGTTTCCAGGATTCTGAAAACATGGCAACATTATGATCACACGTAAGAGTTCAAGTAGTAACAATAGCAAGTTTTTTTTTTCTTGTAGTATTTTTTTGGGGGGAGGGGGGGGGGGGAGAAGGAACACAAAGCTAACTAAATACAAATTATACACAACCATGGGCTTGGATATTTTCTCCTGATAAGTGTACCCAAGCAGCTTCTTCCCCCCTTAAATGAAGGTGGTTTCAAACTCAGGTCTAGTGTCTACCAACAAACATGGTTACTACCTAAATTAGGTGGCGCCAAAATTTTATTACAATTATACCTTTGAAATAGAATAACAAATCATATATTAAGGAAAAGGATCAAACAGCTCCAGCATTAAGTTTTTCAACAGTTTCTGATATATTATGAAAATACATAAAGACTAGTACAAATATGTGCACTTCAGCCACTATGCTATAAAATCTGGAGAAACTGTTACACAACAAACTGGTGGTTCGATGTAAGTACTCCTCACTTCAACTTGTACAAAGGGAACAATATTACAACAGTGAAAAACACCAACAGCAACCCTCTTGCTCATTCTAAGGATGGACACTCATACTGAAAGACAAAGATAGTTGTAGCTCAACAAAACGTAGTGCCATGGCTTTGGATCATGAACAGCAGCACTAGAAGAATGCATGTATTATGACTAAGAAAAACGGAAGAGATAGTTATTTTACATAAGGGGAAGAGAATATATTTGCATAGACTTCCCACAACATGAATGCTTTTATATTTTGATCTAGTTAGATTTTGCTAGTGGACTAATGAGAAAATTAACTCAAACAAAAAGAAAAAATTGCAGCTAACAAAAAGAGTGATATAAACATCAAAGGAGAAAACTAAGTCATTAAGAGTGCAACTCTTCTGTTAAAGATTAAACTACAGTTTGCAAGTAAAAAATCAAACTATAACAGATTACTCTGAAACAAAAAAGCATGAAGTCCAATATAAAATTAATTATCTAACAGATATATAAATTGTCAATCTGGATGAGAAGGGGACAGGGGAGTTCCGTAACAGCTTAAAGAAGGGGAAAAAATCACTCACTGTTGTGAAAAATGAACCTCCACCATAGTTTGACTGCCCTGATGCCTTTCCCCTAACTGCTGGATCCTGTTTGTAAAAATTAGAGTAGTGAGAAGTTGCAGCAAGAGTTTGTCCAAAACATATATCAAAAATATTAGCCGAAGGAAAGAATTTATATCATTAGAAGTTCAAAGAAGTATATATTTGTGTATCGATGACAACTAAAACCCTTAGGTCAGAAAATATATCATAAATGTTTAGGTACAACTGTTGTTCAATTCATCGTTTTTTTTTTAGCTAAGTAACTCACGCACTGATAAGGGATTGAACCCATGACCGCACTCCACCACTAAGGGTGGAATGCTTCAGCCCATTGGTGGTTGTCCAATCAATCAAATCAAACACAGGACACCAGACAGAATGAACAGTATGAGAAACATTCAACGTACACCATAAGAAAAATTAAATTAAATGTTACTAAGAATCAATTAACATCATCTTTTAGATTAAAAAATTCACTCATCTTAGAATGAAACACATCTAAAAAAAAAGCATTTTTCTTTCACCTTAAGCATATTAAGGTACTTCAATCATCCAATCCATATATCTTGTTACAAAAGCAACTACTAGATCAGCTAAAAAATTCATAGCAAACATATTTCAATTCTTCCATTCAAAAAACCCATTAAGACCTGGAAAGAGAGTTTGAGACTAATTAAATTATAAAACAAGAATGATCAAAATTAACAGAAAATCTAAATTTAATTCTTCATATGCTAAATTTATAAGAAACCCATAGTAAAATAAATTTACAAAACAATAATTTAAAAAAAAAAAAAATCATGGACTTCAAAGTCAAACTACAAAACCAGCTCAAAATGAGAACAACATAAAAAGCAAATAAAGAAAGTTACTGGATCCAACAATTAAAAACAATATTACGGAGTCTATACTCTATACGACCACTTCATTCAGTTAGTCAAACTATAAAAGATAGATAGGAGCTGAACTTTGAGTGCAGAGACAGTATGTAGTGAGAAAGAAAGACTCACAGAGAAGGGATTGACTTCTTCTTCTTGTTCTTCTTGAAAAGGGTTTTTCTCAAAACGGCCGGCCATGGAAACAGCACGCACAAAATCCCAGAGATTTTTTAAAACTTTTAAAGAGAAACTTGTAGAGGAAGTTTTCTAAAGCTTTTTTTTCCGCAGTTGAGAGCCAGGAAGAAGAAGAAGAAGAAGAAGAAGAATATATAAAGAGAGAAAGAAGAAAAGTATGCAGGTAGGACTGTCTTCTGTCTTCTATTCTATGGTTTGGAAACCAATATTTGGATTTTCTGTAGAAGCCTGCTATGTATTGTTCCAACTTTCAACTTTCAACTTCCGACTTTGAATTGAATGTTATTATTATTATTATTATTATTATAATAACTAGTTGCTATAGCACGGTAACTACGTATTTGTAAAATAAACTAAATTAATTTTATAAAATTTTAAATTGATTAAGAAACTACAGTATTTAATGATTTATTCTTGTATAATTTTAATTTGTGTTATAATTTTACGAAGAAGCCATTGTTTAAACGTGCAATGGTTTAAAAAAATTTGTCAGATAATTCTGTAAAAAAATAATTCAAAAATTTAGATATTAAAACTTCTAAAAGATAAAAAAATATTAAAGAATCAAATGATTTATAACTTAGAAATTATTGAAACAAAAAAAATATATATATGACTAAAAAATAGAGAAATATAAAAGAAAGATGGATTATATTCAAAAAAATAATTTCAATTATTGCAAGCTTTTTTATCTTGTAAAAAACGGCTAAAAAGAATTTGGTGGTTTATGTAAAAAAATTACTTTTAAAAAAATACATGAAAAACCATAAAATATATTTTTTTTTTTAACAAAGTAGAGGAGAAGAAAATAAGCTAAGAAGAGCTCATACCTCTACTTGACTTAAAAAAAGAAATTTGGGGTTTGCATTGCTTTTATAGTATTCATGATTAACCTCGCAAAATTTTGAGTTCAAGTTGGACTTGTTAAAGATATAGAGTTTCACTGCTTGTTAAATTTAGACTAAACAAAAATAATCTTGTTTAAAAAAATGATAATGATGCCTACCAAGCATCTTAATTACTACGTTGTTGTATAAGAAGTTGCAGTAGAGTTCTTCTATTATCCAAAAAAGTTAAACTTTATCAATAGTTGATAATTTTTATATTTATCCAAAAAAAGCCACGTTTAGGATCTTAATATAGAATTCATTCAAGTTTTTTTTTTTTTTTTATCAATGTTTGAGTTTGAGTTTAAGTTAGACTTGTTAGAAAAATAGAGTTTCACTTCTTGTTAAGTTTGGACTAAATAAAAATAATTTTGTTTTAAAAAAATGATAATGATGAGTTGGAGTTTAAGTTGGACTTGTTAAAGAAATAGAATTTTACTCTTTGTTAAATTTGGACTAGCAAAAAATAATTTTATTTAAAAAATGATGAATTTGAGTTTAAGTTGGACTTCTTAGAGACATAGAGTTCACTCCTTATTAAGTTTAGACTAAACAAAAATAATTTTATTTAAATAAAATGATAATTTTATTTAAATATTGTGCTGACATGAAAAATTGTGAACAAAAATAATTTTGTTTAAAAAAATGATAATGATGAGTGTAAGGACACAATTCAAATTCCCAAACTATGACTGGAAGGAAATGGGCTTTGAAAGGCCTTTTTTTACAATAAATTTGTAGAGGATGGGTTTGTAATCTAGATTTCAAGGATGGTTTAGATAATGAGGAAAAGAACGGGCTTTGAGCCCAATGGCACAAAATAAAGAGTTGTTCGCAAGAGTAAGACTGAAAATTCCTCCTCGGACAAAACCCGAGGATAGTTTATAATAGTATTTCCTAAAGTTTGGATACAATTCTTGATTATCATATACTATTGGCCCTTTTTCTTACTGAAAAAGCCTCCCCTTTCTTCGTATGTCTTCCCCTTTATTTATACTTCTTTTCTTCTCTTCATCATCTTCCACCTCATGGTTGCAATCCTGATTTTTGATACTTGTCCCATCAATTCTTCCTTAAAGCCCGCTGGGGTTAGGGACCAAGTTCCAAACTCCATGCTCAGGTCCCATCCTTCCATCTATGCAATCAGCGTATCAATTTACAGGGCTTTTAATGTATGGGCGGTGGTAGCAGCTTTACCTTAGATATTCCACCGCTCTTTCTATTGTCCTCCACGTGTACTGTGTATTCCCGTAGTCGTAGGATTCTTTATAACATAACCCGGGGACACTAAACCTCTCTTCCTATGTCTTCGGCTTATCAATCCGAGGACACATCTTCTCCTCGGACGTAATTGGTCATTTGTTTATCATATCTTTACTTTGTATTTCTTTATGAGATACATTCAGATACTCCAAGATCTTTTTGATGTCTTAGGATTTGGGTTTCTAGCCCAAAAGACTTCGTTGGGCCATCCTTGGTGAATTACTGGGCCCAATGCCCCTACAATAGCCCCTCGAGATTCTTTATTTCTTCATCTCGGGAGGAAAAAATAGAATCTCGACTTAAAAAACCTTTTTATCCTGCTGAATTTTGGCAACATTGCTGACGGGGAAATAACCTTTGAATTACCCGTCACGTGTTCCCGATGCTTCGGTATGTGAAACGCCTCCGAATTAATTACTGGCGCCTCTATGTCCCCCATGTTTCAAAGATGTGACACATATCCAACGGTTGAGAGCGATTCCTGTGTTGAGGCGGGTATTCGCCCGCCTCATAACTCCTTTTGATATATAAGTACTAACTTCCTTCAAAAATTTCTTCACACTACAGTAACCTTATAACGTACCTGCCACACTTGCCATCTTCCCGTACCTTCTCCTTTTATCAAATACATTGTCCGATGTGACCGTGCCTTCTTCTTTTTTAAAGTAAGTTCTTCAATACTCTCTCCCCTCCTTATCAGCTCTTTGTTTCTTTTGTTTCTTTCCCTCCCCATCTTTTTCTTTTTCTCTGTATCTTTCATCCTCGGCGTAGTTCCTTTTTAGTTTTCTTCACACCCCCTTTTTTCAAAGATGGGTAGATTCGCGTCCCTAGTGGATTCAAACGAAAAAATAGAGCAGTTCAAGGTTAAATACAAAATCCCCTCGGACGTATCTATTAGGTACTGTAACGAGGAGGAATATTATGTAAAAAGAAAAACGGGGGAGGTCGTAATTCCGATGATTGCGTTCATCGAAGGGGGAATGAAAATCCCCATGGGAACCGTGACTAGGGACTATCTTAGGGCTTTTAGATTAGCTCCCACCCAGTGCGCCCCAAATGTCTTTAGGATCCTAGGTTCCGTAGATGCTTTAAATGAGAAGATGAACCTAGGACTCACTCACCACGATGTGAACTGGGTTTATAACCTCCATTACCTAAGCAAAAAAGACGAATATTACCTAAAATCTAGATACCTAGAAGTTAGGCTAATTCAGTGTCTGGCTGAATCTAATAAGGGCCTAAAAAACGACTTCCTGATCGTATCAGGAAATTGGCACGACGGCCTCCCCTGTCCAACAAGGGAAGGGACTCCAGGTGAAGTTTTTTGGCTTTTATATAGAACCATTAAAACCATTATACTATTATATACATACTATTATTTTTTTGTCTTTTTAGTTGTTCTTACCCTCTTCTATTTGGATAACTCTACAGATCCACACGCAGCGGATCGTCATCCTAATCTTGTCGATTTCGGACGGTTGGACACGATCCTTCAAGCTGAGGTTTTCGTGCATACAGACGGCCAACTCCGAGCGGCTCATCTGATCCTCGGCTAGAATCCGATATCCAAAGCCTTTCAAGCGCCGAAGTGCGTGATCAAAGCCCACGACCCTCGCCTTCCTCGGATTAGCGTTGCCGTTGAAGGCTTCCTGCTACCGGAGGGGACTCCTATTCCTCAAGGCACTTTGGTCACCAAACCAATCCAACCACCACAACTTGTTCCAGTTGGGATTCCCATAGTCCCTTTTCCCCACACAATCAGTCCCCGGTGAAGCTGCGTCTTCCCATACTACCGTAAAGGAAGAAGAAGAAGTAGTTGAGGTATCCGATTCCGAGGACGAGTTTGAAGTTTTTAATCAACCCCACTCTCCTGAAGATTCAATTCCCATCCTCGGCACCTCCACACAAGTCTCGCAAGCTACTACTCAAGAGCCTGACAATATGGGCATTCAACATAAGATTAAGCCCAGCCTAAAAGATGTCCTTGAGGGCGCTGACAAAGGCCTTAGAGCCCAAGAACCTCCTAAAGAGGTGCGCCCTCGGACTCAAGAAAAGGGTGCTGATAAAGGCCCTGAAACTAGGCTCCCTCCTCCTCCCCCTCCTTCCCAAACCCAACGCACCAACACAGCTGACCTTAAAAGGAAAAAGGATCAGCCAAAAGGAAAAGAAGTGGTGGAGGCAGGAAAGGGCTCTCTTCCCAAGGAGCCCGAGATTGAAAGGGGTGGTAAGCAGGCCCGGGCCGTGCAGACCAGGTCGGAAAAAAGAATCGAACAACAGATGGCCGTGCGCGCCCCTTTGTGGCTTCCTGACATGTCCATGGATGACCAGGCTATCACCGTGGATGCGTCCATCAGAAACTCCGATGAGGGGACAGCTGCATGCGTCGCAGACGCATTGGAGCAGGCGCTTTTGCTCCCTGAGGACATGGGTGAACTTAGAAGGAAAAGGGACCATAACGTTTTTATGATTTTGAAGAAGGAGCTTGCAATGGTAAGTTTTATTCTCTAAACTCTTGCTATATTTTGTTATTTTTTACATGTATGTATAAGTCTTGTATTTTCGTTCACAGGCCGTTCAATCTGCCCATAGGGCAGAAGAGATTGTCATCAACTCCTATAAATCCCTGAAGGCCGAGGAGTCAAGGCGTGAAACCGCCCAGAAGATTTCGGACCTTCAGAAGAAGAAGTTGCAGGAGGTCTCGGCCAAGTTGGTTAAGGCAGAGAGTGAGAAGGCAGGTTTAGAGGCTGACCTGAAAACGACAACTAAACAGGCCGAGGACCAGAGATTAATGCTCTGCCAAGCCGACGACAACCTCTCTGCAGCACTAAGGCTAATTGAGGACCTCAAGAAAGACCTGATCGAGTCTGAGAGGATCAAAGAGGAGGCCATTAAGGGCAAAGAGGAAGCCCTTGAGGAGAAGGAAAGAGCTGAAAAAGCAAAAGAAGAGGCCGAGATCTTAAGGGACCGAGCTGAACAGGAAGGTTACGATATAGGTGTGAAGGAGATAACGGAAACCTTCAAGGCTCAAGTTCCCGAGGTGTGTAGGCATTACTACCTCCAAGTGTGGAATGAGGCACTTTCCCAAGCTGGGGTTGACGCCTCTTCCACTCTTTAGAAAGCAGAAAATGTCTACTATCCTCCTGCAATTCGAGCTTCTACCATTCCTGAAACTGCCCACGAAGCTGCCCAGGGATCATCTGAGGATAAGGGAGGTGATTTGGCTGAAGACTTAGCTCTTCCTGAAGATGTTCCTAAACAAGTTGATCCAGCACAAGAAAAGGCACTAGAAGACATACAACCTTTAAGTGACCTTCAGGAATCTTCAAAGGATGAGCTGGGTGATCAAGCTAATCCAATAACTTTGATGGATGATCCCAAAGGCAAAGGAATTGCCGTTGAGTCCTCGGTTCAGCTTCCATCTCCTCAAGACCCCAAAAGCCCTCTGAAGATTAAGCTGAAACAGTGACTGCTTCTCCATAGTTTTTGATGTTGCCTTCTTCTTCCCTTTTTTTATTTTATTTTATTTCTAAGTGTAATTTCGCAAGTTTTTTTATTTTTTTTTATTTTTTTATTTTTGTAATTGCAAAAGTACTATTGGAATCTAATATAAGCACGAATGCTACTTTCCTTGTTAGATGGCTCTCACTTTTTGTTTTGTTTTGATCATATCACTCCAAAAGTACCATTTTTTTGCTCTTTACTAAAGTTAAAGCCATAACCTGAATTGAAATTGATACTCCAGGCAGGCTTAATATGCCAGGAACTGCATTAAGTAATTGATTCTTCATTTTGGACCTCTAGTTGAACTATGTCAAATATATGAAATAAGGCATATGGTCTTTTGACTTAGGTATGCAAAGATTTGATGTTTTGACAAAAAGAAAAGAAATGTTAATTCTCCCCAAGTAAATGATCCGAGGACCAGGCATAACTAAGGTTCTGTTTAACACTTGGTAAAGAATATCAATTTAGACGAGGTATGTGGTCCGAGGATCTAGGCACACCAAGCTTCAGTTTGATACTTAAATGAAATAGTTGAAATGTTAATTTTCCCAAAGTAGATGATCCGAGGACCAGACGTAACTTAGGTTCTGTTTAACATTTGGTAAAGAATATCAATTTAGACGAGGTATGTGGTCCGAGGATCCAGGCACACCAAGCTTCAGTTTGATACTTAAATGAAACAGTTGAAATGTTAATTTTCCCAAAGTAGATGATTCGAGGACCAGACGTAACTTAGGTTCTGTTTAACACTTGGTAAAGAATATCAATTTAGACGAGGTATGTGGTCCGAGGATCCAGGCACACCAAGCTTCAGTTTGATACTTAAACGAAACAGTTGAAATGTTAATTTCCCAAAGTAGATGATCCGAGGACCAGACGTAACTTAGGTTCTGTTTAACACTTGGTAAAGAATATCAATTTAGACGAGGTATGTGGTCCGAGGATCCAGGCACACCAAGCTTCAGTTTGATACTTAAATGAACGAAGACAATGAACGTAATGTAGTTTTAACAAAAAAAAAACAGCTGAAGTGCCTTTTATTTAATAATAGTACTTTCGTAGATTATTTACATTCCAGGGACGTTGTACAACACGTTCGTCCAAATCTTCCAGATTGTAAGCCCCTATTCCTGCGACCGAAGTAATACGATACGGTCCTTCCCAGTTGGGCCCCAATTTTCCCCAAGCAGGATTCTTCGTTGTGCCCAAAACTTTCCTTAATACCAAGTCGCCAGGTCCAAGAGGTCAAAGCTTTACATGAGAATCATACCCCTTTTTTAGCTTATGTTGATAATAAGCTAGTTGAACCATGGCGTTCTCCCGTCGTTCCTCAACTAAGTCCAAATTTCTCCTCAATAGATCATCATTGCTATCTGGAACGAAAGAGCTTTTCATCAGGGTTGGGAACCCAGTCTCTAAGGGTATTACTGCCTCGGCTCCATAAGTCATGGAGAAGGGTGTTTCACCTGTGGATCTTCGTGGTGTAGTCCGATACGTCCATAAGACATGTGGCAGTTCTTCTACCCACCTCCCCTTAGCGTCCCCCAACCTCTTTTTGAGTCCATTCACTATTACCTTGTTGACAGCCTCGGCTTGCCCATTTCCTTGCGGATAAGCCGGAGTGGAATATCTATTCGTGATGCCCAGATCACAGCAGTATTTTCGAAAGGCTTTGCTATCAAATTGTAAACCATTATCTGAAATGAGAGTATGAGGGATGCCGAACCTGGTAACGATATTTTTCCATACAAACTTTTTTGCTTCCATGTCTCTGATATTTGATAATGGTTCGGCTTTAACCCATTTGGTGAAGTAATCCGTTCCGACGAGGAGCCATCGCCTGTTTCCTGTTGCTTTGGGGAATGGTCCAACAATGTCTAAGCCCCATTGAGCAAAAGGCCAAGGGCTAGATAGAGGATTAAGGACTCCTCCTGGTTGATGTATATTTGGAGCGAATCTTTGACATTGGTCACACTTCTTCGCATAATCCTGCGCTTCCCTCTGCATATTTGGCCACCAATAGCCCTGAGTAAGGGCTCTGTGAGCTAAAGACCTTCCCCCTGTGTGACTTCCGCAAATCCCTTCGTGTAACTCTTCCAAAAGTAGCTCCGTTGCCTCGGGGTGCATACATAACAAATATGGTCCCGAAAAGGAGCGTTTGTACAATTTCTGGTCCTCGGATAACCAGAAACGAGTGGCCTTTCTGCGAACTTTGTCTGCTTCGGCCTTTTCTCCAGGCAGGATGTCATTTCTGAGAAATGTTATTATCTGATCCATCCAACTAGGCCCTGTCCTAATTTGAAGAGTTTGAGTGGAGTTACCAACCGTCCCTACGGGTTTTAACAGATCTTCAACAAGGATAACTCGTGGTAGACTTTGTGCCGAGGACGTTGCGAGTGTGGCTAAGGAGTCGGCATGGGTATTGCCACATCTGGATACATGTAATAGTGAAAAAGACGTAAATTTAGATTGCATACACCTGACCTTGGTTAGGTATCCTTGCATTCTGGAATCTCTTGCTTCTAGTTTCCCTTCTACTTGGCCTACCAACAATAGTGAATCTGAGAACATTTGCACCGTCTTCCCTTCCATTCTATGAACCATGTTCATCCCTGCGAGGACGGCCTCATACTCTGCTTCGTTGTTGGTGGCCGAGAATCCCAATCTCAAAGATTTCTCAAAAATAATTCCTTCCGGGGATATCAAAACTAGCCCTATACCAGATCCTCTCTGATTTGCTGCTCCATCAACATGCACTTTCCATAATGGAGGCTCTTTGCATGAAATCATGCCTACTGATTTTTTACCCATGCCTGATCCTTCATTATAGTCTTCTAACGATGGCTCAGCAAATTCCGCCACAAGATCCGCGATGACCTGCCCCTTTATAGAGGTGCGAGGCATATATTTGATGTCAAAAGCTCCTAGGACAGTTC
Source organism: Castanea sativa (assembly GCF_040712315.1). Classification (NCBI taxonomy): domain Eukaryota; kingdom Viridiplantae; phylum Streptophyta; class Magnoliopsida; order Fagales; family Fagaceae; genus Castanea; species Castanea sativa. The sequence goes on from NC_134017.1 coordinate 34,720,411, forward strand.
CCCATTTGGCAATTCTTCCCATATAATCCGCACTTCGCAGAATCGATTTAAGAGGGAGTTGTGTAAGGACAACAACCGTATGAGATTGGAAGTAATGGGGAAGTCTTCGTGTAGCATGGACCACCGCCAAGATAGCTTTCTCCAATGGCAAATAACTCAGCTCGGCCTCATGCAGAGACTTGCTTACATAATAAACCGGTCTCTGGATATTATTATCATCTCGGATAAGAACCAAACTAACTGCATGGTTTGCCACTGCAATATATGCAAACAAGATTTCATCAACTTTTGGTCGAGACATAACGGGCGGTCGCGAGAGATACTCTTTAAGCTGTTGGAAAGTCACCGCGCACTCCTCGGTCCATTCAAAGCCCTTCCATTTATTCAACAATTGAAAGAAAGGTCTGCATCTGTCCGCGGACCAAGATATAAATCGGTTGAGAGCAACGGTCATACCTGTTAGCCTCTGCACTTCTTTAGGATTCCGAGGTGGGTGTAAGTTGTTTATCGCCTTAACCTGAGCAGGATTCACTTCGATTCCTCGGTGAGTCACCATATAACCTAGAAACTTGCCCGATCCCACACCAAAAGAGCATTTAGAGGCATTGAGTCGCAACTTATACTCTCTTAGCTTTTGAAAAGTGTTGCCCAGATCTTCCAGATGCGCAGAAACTTCCTTACTCTTTACCACCATATCGTCCACGTATACCTCAATAGTTTTTCCTAGCTGTGCCTCAAACATTCTCATCATCATCCTTTGGTAGGTAGCCCTTGCGTTTTTCAAACCAAAGGGCATTACCTTATAATGATAATTTTCTGTAGGAGTAACGAATGCAGTCTTCTCCTGGTCTTCAACGGCCAAAGGTATCTGGTGATAACCCTGGAAAGCATCAAGAAAACTCATCCGAGGATGTCCAATAGTAGCGTCAACCAATTGATCAATCCGAGGCATTGGGAATGAGTCCTTCGGGCAAGCTTTGTTTAAATCTGTGAAGTCCACACAAACTCTCCACTTCCCATTCTTCTTTTTCACCACCACCGTATGGGCTAACCATTCAGGATAAAACACTTCTTTGATAGCACCTGCTTTTTTGAGTTTAAGCACTTCCTCTTTTACGGCTTCGGAATGTTCTTTGGAGGACCTCCGAGGTGGTTGCCTCCTCGGTACCACAGCTGGATTGACTTTTAAATGATGACATATGAAGCTCGGATCAACCCCAGGGGCTTCATACGCATTCCAAGCAAATACATCCATGTTTTTCCTTAAAAATAAAATCAGCTCCATCTTCTCTTCTTGTGGCAATTGAACTCCAACCTGAAAGAACTTCTCAGGGTCATTGTCTATGAGAATTTTCTCCAATTCTTCACATGCCGCTTCATCTATCTTGGTTGTGGCAAAAGACTTTGATTGCTATGCTTCTCCGTCAGCCGAGGCCGAGGACTCTGGCTCTGGTCGACGTAGAATTGCAGCCGTGACACACTGTCGAGCCACAGATTGACCCCCAAGTAACTCCACCACCTGGTCTCCAGAATGAAATTTAACTTTGACATGCATGGTTGAGGAAACAGCCCCTAACGCATGCAGCCAAGGTCTCGCTACAATAGCCGTATAGGGAGAATAAGCATCGACCACGATGAAATCTACATCTACCACCTCTGGGCCTGATTGCACAGGTAGTCTAATTTGTCCCTTTGGAACGACAGCTCTCCCTTCGAAGCTTATCAAGGGTGAGTCATATGCTGTAAGATCTTCAACTCTTAATTCCAAGCCTCTAAATAGGTCAGGGTACATGATATCTGCGCCACTGCCTTGATCAACCATTACCCTCTTTACATCATAGTCCCCTATTCTGAGGGTTACCACCAAGGCATCATCATGAGGCTGGATAGTCCCCATCTTGTCCTCTTCAGAGAAACTTAGAACTGGTAGGATGCTTGCCTTAATCCTCTTCGGCTGATCCCGTGACTCTTCGGCCAATGTTCGAGCCACAGACATTACCCTGAAAGGAGCTGAGCCAGTCCTTCCAGGTGCCGCAAAAATGACATTGATAGTACCTAGAGGAGGTCTCGACGAAGGGTCGTCGTGGTTTGCCACTCCTGATTGGTTTCCTCGCCCATTAGGCTGGTACAGGAACTGCTTCAGCTTTCCCTCCTTAACCAATTGTTCCAAATGATTCCACAAAGTGCGACAATCCTCGGTGGTATGACCCCTCTCCTGGTGATAGTGGCAATGGAGATTTTGGTTGCGTCTCAAAAGGTCCCCTGCCATTTTATTTGGCCATTTGAAAAAAGGCTCATGTCTTATTTTCTCCAACAGCTGCTGCACCGGTTCCCTGAAGACGGTGTTGACCACTTGTGGGGGTATGTGACCAGCCTGCCTGGAAAAATCCCTTACAGGCCTATTGTTGTTGTATCTGTCCGACCTGAAATCCATCATTTCTTGTGGGATAACCTTCACCTTGCCTTTTCCCTGCTGTTGATCTTCCTCAACCCTTTGTACTCGTCGATGCGATCCATCAGTCGTCGCACACTTCTAACAGGTTTCTTCGTCAAGGACTTCCTCAAGTCATGCTCCGTCGGTAGGCCGACCTTGAAGGTCCTTATTGCCACATCATCGAAGTCTCCGTCAATCTCGTTGAACATTTCCCAATACTTGTCCGAATACGTTCTCAGGGTTTCCCCTTCCCTCATAGCCATGGATAATAAAGAATCCAATGGCCGAGGAACTCTACTGCACGTGATAAAGCGAGAACCAAATGCTCTAGTAAGCTCTTTGAAAGAACCAATGGAGCCTGCCTTTAAGCCATCAAACCATCTCATGGCCACGGGCCCCAGGCTAGAAGGAAAGATCTTGCATATCAAGGTCTCATTCTTGGAATGCACTGCCATTCTCTGGCTGAAATGGCTCACGTGCTCCACAGGATCCGTCCGACCATTGTAAATAGTGAAGGCCGGTTGTGTGAAGCGCCGAGGTAACCTCCCTTCCTCTAATCTGCGCGTGAAGGGTGATCTGGAGATTTGGTGTAACGCTCTACCCACTGCGTTATTTCCCAAGCCCCTAGAGGGGTAGTCTCTACCACGCCTCCCATGCAGATTGTCTTCTTCGGAAGAGAAAGATTCACCCGGGGGAGTCTTAGATCTCTGCCCGTAACTGTCATCCTCGGATCCTTCCGAAGAGGGGTCAGAGACCGAAGGAGTTCGCCTTCACTTTTCGTGACGCAATTTTCTCTTTAGGCCGTCGATCTCCTTCTGCATGGCCCTGGCATTTCTCTCATAAGGAACTCTGCTTCCTTCTTGTGAATGGCTTGCACTTCTGATGGTGTGTGTAGTATGTACACTACCTTCCCGGTTCTCTCCGTGATTAGGATGCAAGGAGTGATCCTCACGCTGGGAGCCTACGGACCCCGCGCTGCGTTGTGGTCCTGATCCTACCATGATGTTCTAAACTTCCTTAAAGACTAAATTCCCACAGACGGCACCAATTGTAAGGACACAATTCAAATTCCCAAACTATGACTGGAAGGAAATGGGCTTTGAAAGGCCTTTTTTTTTTACAATAAATTTGTAGAGGATGGGTTTGTAATCTAGATTTCAAGGATGGTTTAGATAATGAGGAAAAGAACGGGCTTTGGGCCCAATGGCACAAAATAAAGAGTTGTTCGCAAGAGTAAGACTGAAAATTCCTCCTCGGACAAAACCCGAGGATAGTTTATAATAGTATTTCCTAAAGTTTGGATACAATTCTTGATTATCATATACTATTGGCCCTTTTTCTTACTGAAAAAGCCTCCCCTTTCTTCGTATGTCTTCCCCTTTATTTATACTTCTTTTCTTCTCTTCATCATCTTCCACCTCATGGTTGCAATCCTGATTTTTGATACTTGTCCCATCAATTCTTCCTTAAAGCCCGCTGGGGTTAGGGACCAAGTTCCAAACTCCATGCTCAGGTCCCATCCTTCCATCTATGCAGTCAGCGTATCAATTTACAGGGCTTTTAATGTATGGGCGGTGGTAGCAGCTTTACCTTAGATATTCCACCGCTCTTTCTATTATCCTCCACGTGTACTGTGTATTCCCGTAGTCGTAGGATTCTTTATAACATAACCCGGGGACACTAAACCTCTCTTCCTATGTCCTCAGCTTATCAATCCGAGAACACATCTTCTTCTCGGACGTAATTGGTCATTTGTTTATCATATCTTTACTTGGTATTTCTTTATGAGATACATTCAGATACTCCAAGATCTTTTTGATGTCTTCGGATTTGGGTTTCTAGCCCAAAAGACTTCGTTGGGCCATCCTTGATGAATTACTGGGCCCAATGCCCCTACAATGAGTTTGAGTTTAAATTGGACTTATTAAAGAGATAGAGTTTCACTCCTTGTTAAGTTTGGACTAAACAAAAATAATTTTATTTAAATAAAATAATAACTTTATTTAAATATTGTGCTGACATGGAAAAGTGTGAGAGTTTCAGAGGCTTCGGTTGTATATATTTTTATTTAAATATTGTGCTGACGTGAAAAAAAGAGTTTCACTCCTTTCTAAATTTGGACTAACAAAAATTAATTTTATTTAAAAAATGATATAAAAATCGTAATTTATTTTGAATAAGCTCTCAAAAATTTATTTTTAATAAAAAGATGCACTGCTAGTGAGCTAATATGCCAGCTTTTTTTATACATTTACTATTATCATTCGGTAGGATGCATGCTTCATGAAAATTTATAAGTAAGCTAATATATTTTTAAAAATAATTAAAGTAAAATTATTAAATAAATATTAATAATAAATTATAAATTATAAAATAAGTAAATAGTTCTATTAAAAAAATTGCTTTAATTTTCTTTAGAGAATTTTAATTTATAGCATCTGTTCCTAATAATAACTCTTTATCATCAAATCAAGACATCAATCAATTTTTCATGTAAGCGATGATCGAACTCTAAATCTCTTACTTAAGTTCTGATTGTTTAGAGTTTGGACATTAACTTAAATGGGTGTCCATTGTTTTGTTTCTTTATAGTAAACTTCTTTTAGCATAATATTTTGTACACAAATTTAGAAACAAAGAGCAGTAAGTAAGATGAATTTATAAGATTAAAATATAAGCATAAGTTGCATCTCGGGAAAAAAAATGAAAAAAATATAACAACATGGGGTGTATTGTGTGTGATTTAATTATAAGGATGACTTTAATGGTTAAGAGAGATTATATCAAAAATCGATGGCTATATATATATAGTGGTAATAGACTATTAGTTGGAGTAGAAATTAAATTTCTAATACTTAGATAATAAAGTTTTATCTAAATTAAATTATTGTTAAATATTATCCCTTAGCCAAGAAACTTGCAACTTAATATTCTGAAGAAAAAATATTAATTTAATAGAATTTTAGTTTATTTAAATTAAATAGCTATTAAATGTTATCCCTTAATTTGAGGAAATATATTATAACAAATAATATAAAATCAATTTACTAATTAGTTATTCTTAAAATGTTGATAATAGATTTTTAATTAGAGTAAAAGTCAAAATGTGTTTTTTTTATTAGAAAGAAAATGTGGGTTGTTGTCTAGGATTTAAGTTTAGAATTTTTTATAATAGACTTTTAGTTTGAATAGAATTCTTATTTATTGAAATATTTAAATTTAGAATTTTTTATAATAAACTTTTAGTTTAAATAGAATTTAAATTTTTTGAAATTTAAATGATAAAGTTTTTTCTAAATTAAACAATTGTTAAATATTATCCCCTAATTTGAGGAAATATATCATAAAAAATTATATAAAATTAATTTACTAATTAATTGTTCTTAAAATATTAATAACAAACTTTTAGTCGGAGTGAAAGGCGAAACGTGGGATTTTTTTTAAGAAAGAAAATGTGAGTTATTGTATGTGATTTAAGTTGAGAATTTTTTATAATAGACTTTCAGTTTGAATATAATTTGAATTTGTTGAAACTTAAATCATAAAGTTTTACCAGAATTAAATAGTTGTTATATATTATCCCTTAATTTCAGGAAAAATATCCTAACAAATAATATAAAATTAATTTACTAATTAGCAAAAGTAACCTTTGATAAAGGTGTTGGAAAAATTCGGAAGCAACACAAGAATCTACTTCATTCATGAGCGATAACATATAACTTTGAGTTCTAGAACAAAGAACCGATAATATACCTTGATGCAGTGAAATTCAAAAACAAGACTTGAGAATATCATCAATCTTCACCCCAATTTCACATAGTGCCCAAGATGGGTGATCTTTCAATCAGTTCTTAAGTACGTTAATTTTCCAAAAAGAAAAGTGTATTCAAAAGCTACTGTAGAGAAAATATGTTTTCTCTTCTTTTTATCATATGCACATATTAACTATCTTAGCAGTTACTTTATTTAGCAACTCTTATTAAATAAAATAACCGATTATCTAATTGGGTTAACCTTTTGGGCTAGGTCAATTGGGCTTAAGTGTGTGGCTTAGGATGGGACCAAAAGGACTAATAAGGCTCTAACTCTAATGGGCTTTAGACTTATCTATCAATTCTTAACATACCCAAAGTTACCATTAATTATATAACAAGAACCATTATGAAAATATAATTGCACTCTAGGCCTTATTAGTGATTATATCTCAAGACATATGATATCATTTAACCCCTCCATGAAATATCCATATTGAACAAAGTCATAATGAACTGTCACTTTATAAACAACCATTTTATTCCTTGAGTACCTGGTTTAATCTTTTAGTTATTCATATTTATGAAATATAATTTCAATAAATATAAACTTTAGCAACTCTTTACTAAAGTGGCCAGCTCTGAATAACCAGTTCCCATTAAATTTTTCTCAAGGGGATATTTCGTGTCTCTATAGAAAGAGATTATGGATTTCAACTTGAGAATATGTGTTCCCTCAATACTACATGTAGTTATCCAACATATTGAGGTTTTAACTGTTAAATTAGATCTAACTCTTGATATATCAAAGTAACCTACATTTCATGATCGGATTCACTATCCTCTCAGGATTAAGAGTTTATGAAATGAAAAGTCGTGAGATTAATCATTCAGGTGACAATTTTTAATTAAATAATTAATCTCACAGCGGTTCACTTCAATATGTTTTACACACTCAAGACATATCAATACATCAACTAGAAGTCTCCGCTTCCATGATCAAGACAAACCATCTTAGTTGATATGTTATAGTCTTCGTAGATGAAACGCCCAATTTCATCACCAACTACGAACTACATTTTGAGTTTAAAAGAAACTTGTGATTTCTATCTTTTGTAACTAAATCACATACAATGCATCTCAATGACTATAATAATGTCCAATTAGTTCATTTACAAATAGTCTCATAAAATTAAACAATTTAATTATTTAACATGTCAATAAATTGGATTTTAGGGCATAAACAGTAACAATCTCCCTCTTGCCCTCAAAGACAATTTTGCATGTATCTGACACTTACTTCCCTTTAGAGTAAATCATAGTCACTCTAAGGCAAGGTCTGGAAAGAAGTTTCAGCTAGATTTATGGCATAAATTATCTTTTCTACTACTATATCCCACGTGCTCATATTTCTCTAATGAGATAATACTTACGCTTAATGTGTATTCTCCTAAGATATTTGAGTATATGCTTTGCTTCTACTAAATTAAGTAATCCTGGATTTTAATTGATATTTGCTTACAATGCCCACTGCAAAATAGATATTTGGCCAAGCATATAACATAGCATAATTGAGACTTCCTATTAACATGGTATACGGAACAGTCTTCTTATGCTCTTTCTTTTATACGTATTTAGACTATAGTCCTTTACAAAAGAACTTTAAACTTAAAAGGTAGGAATCCTTTCTTGAAGTATCACATGCTATACTTGGTTAGAATCTAATCTATATAAGCAATTTGAGATAGACCCAACATCCTAATTTCTAAATCTAACCAATGTTTAATTCTTAGGATGTGACCAATCTTGCCCAAGTACTTTAGATCAAACTGATCTTGACAATAAAAACTCTATTGATGACAATATATGTACATCATTCTAAATGATTAGAATGCTATCAACATACATTAAGAGATTTATTACTCTATATAGCTTTTACACACATAAGACTTATCACTACTTGATCAAAATCAAACAATTTGATTGTTTGATCAAAAATGATATTCTATGATTTAGATGCTTGCTTTAGTCCATAAATGGATTTGAAGCAACCTGCATATTAAATATAATTGGTTCTTTGGTTTGAACTAGTCTAGCTACATCTTATAGATGTCTTTCTCAAGATTGCCATTAAGAGAAGCTTTCTTGATATCCATTGTCATATTCCTTCTAAATGAAATACAATGGATAAGATAATTTAGATAGAGTCAAACATGACTATTGGTGAAAAAATATTTTCATAATCGATCCATTTCTTTCTGAATAAATCTTTTCGCCACTAGTTTTGACTTTGAAGGTTTACACCTTCTAATCTATCAATCTCATTTTCTTGTAGACCTTTTTGAAAACAATAAGCTTGATGCCATTAGGTGCCTCTACAAGTTCTAGACTTTTAAATAGAATCTAATTCTATTTACATAACTTTGATCCAGTCATCCATATTCATATCATCTATTGCCTCTACATAGGACTGGGGCTCAAATTCATATCCTTGTGAGATAACTTCTCAAGTTTTTCCCAAAAGTATGAATTTATTAGGTAATTTGATAATCCTGCCACTACGATATTGTACTGGTGTACTAGCTATCTATAGAATAGTGTCTTGTGGTGTCTTGTGGTGTATCTAATACAACCATCTCATTTCTAAATGTATTTTATATTTTTCCTACAATAGAATCTGACACTTTTCTTCTAGAATAGTTCTAAATCTAGCTTTAAGATTATTCACATAGTCGTTATCTAGAAACTTTGTATTTGTACTATACAAACACCTTTTCATCTTTATGACTACTAAAATGATTTTCCACAATTCCTTTTGGATACCCAACATAAACATACATTTTTTTACCTTTTGATTCCAATTTGTCAAACTTCCTTCTAGCACAAATGCTGGACATCTCCAAAAGTGGAAGTATCATATATTAAGTTTTCATCCAATCCACAATTTGACAAATGTTCTAGGAACAAACTTTTGGAATCAATTTTAGAAAATGTACAGCAATAATTAGAGTATATCTTCAAAAGAAATAAGTAAATAGAAATATTTATCATGTATTTTACCATTTTTAAAAGAGTCATATTCCTCCTTCATGTATGCATTGACTTAAAGAAGTCATTGGAACTATATTCTTTTACAATAAAGGAGCCCTAGGTCATATTATCCTTTAAATAAAATTCATAGACTGAGAATATAACAAAAAACTAATGGTTCTAAAACCCCATCTTTCATCAGTCTAGAATATCATTTAAATTAACTAGTCGCTAACCCGTGTGATGCACAAGATTGTTTTAAATCAAATGTTAACATGTTCAGGTTTAAACATTTCTCAAATTTCAATTATTGAAAGCTAAATTGGCTCTAATATAAGATGAAACATGTAATATTATGAAGTAATATTAAAAATGAGATAAATACAAATATTATGAAGTAATATATTACAATAATCATAATGTGCTCTTACATTTGGTTTAATTAGTATTACAAAAGAACCAATAAATAGAATAAATATACAATTGTGCTTACATCTTCAAGCTTTATCCAATGCTTTTCAAGAATGTATTTTCTCCATTTCTTAGGCTCTTCTCTTTTCTCAACTTCTTCAAGCTACTTAATTTTTCGCCAAATTAGTATCAAGTATAGCACCAAGTTATACCAATTCATCAAAGATTTACAATGTAAAACCAAACACTTTTAATGTAAATAAATTTCATAATAACCCCACCCCAACTATTGAATTATTAAAAAAGTTCAACATTTCTATAATCTTCATGAAAATAAGTATTCCATTGGTTTTCATCATGAAATTTAGAAATAAATAACAAAATAGATTAACAATCCCAACTCCTATAAGCTTTTATCAAGATCCAAGATAATTTCAATTCCTAATATCCAAAACAATTTCAATAACACCAAAGTATATCCCAAATATATACAAATCAAAGAGAAGAAACAAATTAATAGGAAACAAACGCTTACAAAGGGACCAAGGATCTTGCTCTGTTAATGTCATCCCTACTAAAACTCTCATTGCCTACAATTGCTTAATGGTGATCTTGCCTACTATATTTTCCATATTAAAAAGTCACAAATTCTGGCCAATAACAAATAAAAGTAGAAAACTTCTAAAAAGTTCATTCAAGCATTGCACAATGTAGGGACGTGTGATTAAATAATGCATATATATTTGAATGTTTCAAGAAGTTACAAGGGTACCAAAAAAAGTAAAAAATAGTGATGCCAATATCACATTGCACAACTTATTATTGCTAGAACTACCAATATAGCAAAACAGAACTTTGTTGCTTATAGTTTGGTTAGACACTATTAATATTCCAAACTTTTAGTGTAGATGGAGAATGTTCCACCACAACTTTTTTCTGTATTTCAGGCTGTTTTAGCCAATCTTTTTAAATAATATTATTCAAATTCTTTCTCAAAAAAAGGAAAAAAGAAAAAAGAAAAACAGAATTGTGACACTAAATATGAAAACAAACATAACAAATACAACAATTTATTTATGTGGTTATGCCCCCCAACAACATAGGTTTTTGTTTTTACCTCAACAGGCTGCCTGAGGTTGATCTTTTGTGTAGGTTGTATATGCCTAGAATCACTCACAATATTAAAAGACCACATAAAAACCGAAAACCCAAAATCAAATTTGCATTTAATTTTAGCATGAAAATTTTGTGGGATATAAATTTAACTAAAGCACAAACCCAAAAATTAATCATTCATATTCCAAATCCCATCAAGTTTCCTATCATGGGCTAACCATAATTCAACAAACACCAACTAAGAAGCCTTGCAACCATGAATTCATTGACGCAACTTTGATAAGTATAGTTTACAGCTTTTGTTATGTTAGAAAATGAATAGAGCATCAAGCATAATTGTAATCAACCGATCAAGAATTTTATCAACAAGAATTAAGTTTGACTCCATGACATCTAAATTGTAATCAAATAGCACTAAGAAAATAATTTTTGAGAAAATATTATATAATAAAGAATACAATACCTTTTTTTAGGCATTTTGTCATACAGATGCGTGCCTGAGCATATAGTAATTCAAATAAATTAATAACTATAAGAGATATTATGAGGTAAAAAAACAATTTAACATATGGTAATCAAAATTTAACATACTTCCACTTTTTGAAATTCCAATAGAAGGTTTATCAGTTCCAAAGCTAGTCTCTGTTGCAACAATGCAAGAATTAGCTTGGGTTAGGTTTTGAATTATTGAAATCGTATTGTATTTTAAATACAAACCCACAAGATTTTCTTGTACTCAGCTTTGGACATGTAAATATGTAATGAAAAATACTATGAAACCAATTAATAATGATAAAAGAAGTTTGATTTGCCCCATACTTTTCCGGTATCAAAGGGGGTCACCTATCCCCACATTTGTTTAATATTGCATTGAAGCTCTCTCTCAATTAATGTAGCTGGCTGTCCAAGGTCTTCCAAATTTCACCTAAAGTGTTTAAGTATAAAGCTAACACAATTATGTTTTGCTGAAGACTTCATGGTGTTTAGTGTAACTGGTAAGTCTTCTTTTCAGCTTGTAAATGATCTTCTCACAAAGATCCAAAAGCTACCTAGTTTAGCTATAAATCCTAAAAAGAGTGAGATTTTCTGTGCCAATGTCACTCATATGTTGAAAGCTCAAATTTTAAGTACTCTACAATTTAAGGAAGGGAAGCTTCCAATGAAGTACCTAATTATGTTTCGCTGATGACTTGATGGTGTTTCTCTCTCTCATTGCAAATTGAATTCTATTGATTATAAACCTCTAGTGGCGAAAGTATCTGGTAGGATCAACTTTCGGGGAGCCAAGAGACTGCCATTTGTTGGTAGAATTCAGCTTGTATCATATGTATTTTATAGCATACAAGTGTATTAAGCGTCTTGGTTTTAGTTAAGAAGGCAATCATAGATATAACTATTGAACAAAAATTCAGCAAATCCCATTGGAATAGTATTGATAGTTTAGTTAACTATATTATATACATATATAAACAAAATATTAATAGGAAAATGATAGATAAGAAGAGTGCACCTCAAGTAGAAAACGTGCTCAGCAGTAGTATCCCAAACCAGCCCACATTTCATTGACCTTCTGCAAACCAAAACCAATCAACTAACATTTAACTCTTAAAACTTAAAAGAGTTCACATCACGTTTTTCCTAAGAATCAACAAAACAAAACAAAACAGCCACAAGTCTCATAGCTAAACTAACACCTCATGTTTGTTTCCAACAGGGTTCAAATCCCCCCACATTATAACAATTGACTTAGACAAACAAACAAAACCCAAATTACTAATTATTAATAATTACCTCAAGAGAAGCCAGAGATAGGTGTTGAAGGGTGGGCCATTTCTGTTGGGGTTTATGCCCTAAAATCCAATTTATTGGCATGTCATAAATAATTAAATTGTTTAATTATATGAGACTATTTATAAATGAACTAATGGGACATTATCTTAGTCCATGAGATGCATAGTATGTGATTTATGTGAAAAGTCACGAAAGATATAAATCACAAGTTATTTGTAAACTCAGAATTTTAGTTCGTAGTCGGTGATGAAATTGGGCGTTTCATTTGCAAAGATTATAACCTATCAACTAAGATAATTTGTCTTGATCATGGTAATGGAGATTTCTAGTTGATATGTTTTAAGAGTTAAGACATATTGAACCAGACCGTTGTGAGATTTATTATTCTCCTAACGATTGTCAAATGAATAATAAATCTCACGACTTTTATTTACATCAACTCTAAATCCTGAGAAAATAATGGACCTGATCATGAGATGTAAGTTGCTTTGATATATCAAGAGTGAGATCTATTAGACACGGTCAAAACCTCAGTATGTTGGGCAGCCACATTTAGTGTTGATGGAACATGTATTCTCAAGATGGAATTCATAGTCTCTTAACGGAGATACAAAATATTTCATTGAGATAAGTTTAATGGGTTTGGTTATTTAGAGAGTTGGGCCTAACCACTTTAGTAAGGAGTTACTAAAGTATATATTTATGGTATTGGATTTTATAAATATATAATGAATAACTTAAAGGATTAAACTGGGTACTCAAGGATTAAGATGTAGTAATCTTCAAAGTGGCAGTCTATATCCATGACTTTGTATCACTACGAATATTTTATGAAGGAGTCGCATGTACAATAAAGTCTTGGGATATAATTTATAGATAAAGCTTAGAGTGCAACTATATTTATATAGTGGTATTAAATATAGTTAATGGTAATTTTGAACTTGTCAAGAGTTGATAGAAAAACCTAAGGCCCATTGGAGCTAGTGTCTTATTGGTCCCTTTTGGTCACACTCTAAGCTACACACAAGAGCCCAATTGGAATGACCCAATTAGATAATCAGTTATATATAAGGAGAGAAACATACAGAATTTCATAAGACCTTTTCATTAGTGTTTTCATACAAGGAATGAAATGGTTTGTATGTGAGTGTTGGACACTCTCTTATTCTCTCATTGGAAACTGATTGAGAGACCACACATCTTGGGCATTAAGTGGAATTGGAGTGAAGATTAAAAGTATTCCCAAGTGCTTCTGATCTTAGGTTTTGAATTTAACCGCACCAAGGTACGCTTTCTTATTCTCTAATTCTGAAACTTACATAGTACATGTTATCAATTGCGAATGAAGTAGATCCGTTAATTTTCCGTTGCGCATGTTTTGTATGAGATACAAATACGTTTTTTTTCACATGTTTTCCCAACAATTTCTCCATCCAATGGTTGTAGTATTGAATGAGAATCTGAACTCTTGTTTGCTGCATAATATATGAGAATCCAAAATAAGCAACTGAAAATTGAATTGCAAAGAACCAAAGGTCAACGTGAAACAAATATATGAGCCAAAGATGGTAAATTTGTTAAATAATTTAAACTGGGGAATTTAAAAAATCAAAGAACAACAACAATCGGTACCCTGCCTAAAATAGCCCTTATTAAAAAAAACAAAGGCTTTACAAATCAATGTCAAGCATCTGTTCTTCCTAAATCAAAACCAATCAGACCACAATACCATAACCTAAATCATATGTCCAAATTAAAAAAAAAAAGAGAGAAATATTTCCTCTGTTTTCATCAATAAGTAGGTTGCCATTCCTCTGTTTGGTTTCAATTGAAAAACTTAAATTCAGAGAAAAGAGAAAGAGGAAAGCAAGCGTACCTAGGCATTGGGTGTGGAAAGGGTGATATGTTGAAAAGGCCAAAATGGGTACATTGAAAAGGCCCTTATGTTGTTCTGTGATATGCTGATGGCTGATTTCGCCATGGACTATAGCTGTTGCACTTTTGAATAGGTCAGGCATTGGGACTCATCTGCGTGCCTAGATTGCAAAGTTGGGCTTAGATTCAGATGTCTCTGTTGGCATTTCACTGATGACTATGTACTCCAAAATCTGGAAGCGTAGGAGATTGCCGTAAAGCATTTGATCACATGATTTTCAGCTATGCTCAACATGGGTGGGAGAATCTGAGTTTTGGGTTTTGATTTTGGGGGAAGGAAAGGGTGAGTTTTAGGTTTAGGGGAAGGTGATGTTATTGTGTGAGAAGAGAAGAGAGAGATTTTGAGGAAGTATCGGTTTTAGGTTTAGGTTTTGAAGGTGTATCGGTTTTGTAACGTGTATCTGGTGGGGGAAATAATGAGATTTAATTTTTATTTTTAATAATGCTGACGTGAGTAAATGGGTTGGGAAAAAAATCAAAACATATAAATCAAATTAAAAAAAATATTAAATGCTGACGTGGAAAATTGTGGGAGCTTCGGAGGTTTCGGTTTTATATATATATAGATAAGACCTAGACTTAAGTGCCAAAACATACAATACTAAAGGATGGGAACTTTCTCTTTAAAAGTAAAATACGTAAATTTCCTTCTAAATTACAATTATGGACAATGCTTAGCTTTACCATGATGGAAACACTTTCCTTTAGGTCATGCTTTTGAGTTTAATTTCCTTTTTGGCAACTCCTAGGACAACTAACTTGCCCAACTGTTTGGTATTATCATTCTGCTTCTTACCACCCTTACCTTTTGTTGAGACTTAGAAGTTGAATTAAGTCATATTGATCCTAACCTTAGCTTATAGGATGTCTTCCGTTGCGTAGAACTCACTTATCAACTCAAATGATATAAAAATAATTTATTAATTTTCGAAACAATCTAAATTGATCAAATGATTCTAACAAGGACTTGGAGATCATAGCTATATGAGATTAACAATTAATCTCTACATCCAAGGATTCCAATTCATTTAAAGATGAAAACATTTTCAGAAAATGACATAGAATTGGAACTCCTTAAGCCTTTCTTAGCACTTAATATGATTCATACCAATCTCCATTAGGCTTAATATAAAGTCTAAACTTAGTGCTAACTTTTGCATCTAATGCTGTAGCACAATTGAGATAAAAGTCAATGTAACATTTTAGCATCTCAATGAGACTATAATCACATCATAAGCTATCTTCCAAAAATGCATCATGTATGGGAAATTATGACAATGCTGAATCGAAACATATATACTTTAGCTCTTTTAAGTACAATGTCCAAAATTATTTGTTAGTCAATGTGATTAAATAGTAGTCAGAGAACAAAATTTATGACAACTTTAATTTGAGACTATGAACATAATTACAAGGACATTATAATTTTGCATCCACAACCATATAATATGGAACCCTAAAACCATATTATATTAGGTGCAACGACAACTCAATCCTGCAATTGATATCCCTCAACATAGAGTGAATACTGACCACTATGATCAAGTGAGAAATATTCTCATTATTAATGCTACCATGGTAACTCTTACCAAACAAAAATAATTTGATGCTCTTCCCTTAGCCTCTAAGTAATAATAGCAAGAACTCAGCATAGAGGATACTATCAAACTTAGTTTAGTGTACACCATTGCCTAGACTTATGTGTAGCCACATAAATCTACCCTTGTAAAGCTTAATCTTGTAGTACCATGATGCAAAACACCCTTTTCGTGGAACACAAAGCTCGAGGCTAAGATGAAGTGCTTGCCTACACCACTATAAGCCGGGAAGATCAATTTTTTAGTACCATGAAATAAATACCCTTCGCATGGAACGCAAGGTCGAAGCCAAGACGAGATGTTTACCCTACACCACTTATGAACTGTCAATGGAGGCTGCGAGACTCAACTCTTGAATCTCTCTCCCACTATAAATTTTAAAACAAGTGGATTGTCTTGAAATCATTGTGATTTTATCACAATTTTAACCCTATACATCAAATGTGTTTAATTGTTTAAATTCAATGTGAACTGACTAAGTCACGTTATAATAGTGTAACGAACATTCGTGTAATCACAAAGAAATTTAATCATGTAATTCGTGAAGTAAATACCCTCTGCATGGAATGCAAGGCCCATGGCCAAGACAAGGTACCTACTTACATTACAATAAACTTAACAAAAGGGTTATTTTGAATCCAACACTCCCACATGTTATTTGGGTTTTCTTTAGATTATTGTGATCTCATCACAATTTATAACCTTGCATTTGTAAAAGACTCTAATCTCATTAGAATCACTAACTAAAATGAATGTCCTAAACTATTTAGGATTCCTTTACTCTAATGAATCAAATTTTAGTTATAAAGAACTCTATCCTTATTTGATAAAGAATTCTAATCTTATTATAAACTATATAACTTTTAATTAGAGCTTTAATCTCATTAAAACTTCTAATTAAATAAATTAAGGACTTTTAATAATACAACAATTCCAATCTCATTAGGGATGTTTCTCAAAAGGCAAGCCAAAACAATTTAGGACTAAGAGTTCTATTTAACTAATATCTTTAATCTCATTAGGCCTCTTAGTTAGATAATGATTAATAAATGTCTTTAACTTTTGAGGACTATAAAAATTTATCACTTTATATAAAATCATGTGTAATCTCATCACACACAGCCTTGTTTTTTTTATCAAAGTTTTAACACTTAGTCAAAAGCAAGTGAAAATTAAAAATCCAGGACCTTTGATCAGTCGAACATTTTTCTCGATTGATCGAAGAAGTGAAGAAATTCATCATAAAGTCACTGCTTCATTCGATCGATTTTCGATTCCTATTCGATCAATCGAAAAGAACATTTGATCGATCGAAAGGAATTCTCGATTGATCGAGACTCATAAAACAGAATTTTTTCAGAATTTTCTGAAAACTGTTTTTGATGTTTTTATTATTTTCCATCAAAAATAGCTTTTGATTTTATAAATAAGGATTTATAGATCAAACATTAAAGGTTTCAAGATCAAGAACAAGAACCCTAATAATTCTAGAAACTCTTGAAAATAAAATCCTAATCTCATTAGGAATGGATCTCTTTAAAAGATTTCAATCTTTGTATGTCTCCAAATAATCCACGACATATGAAACACACTTCCAAAATAACATACGGATCCAAGGGAATTAACACGTATTTATAAGATGGCTAATAATCTCAACATCAAGTTGTCTTATTATCATTATTATAAGGTTGAATTTATTCAACCATGTGTTGGCTTTATTCTGTGCCAAATTTGCTTGTAATTCAGCAATTAGATGCCCTGTATTTAGGTGGGAATCATGTAAGGGTTGTGTGTGAGAGAGTGTGAAGAATTCAAGTATGTGTGTGCAATCAAAAGCATTCTCGAGACTGGAACTCGCGAGTGACTTGCGACTGATGACTCGCCAGAAGTGCCACACGTGTGAAGCATGTAGGAAGTTGATAGGTTATGACAGCTGGAACACTATAGGACAAAAAGTATAGTTTGTCCAGTTAGTTATTTGGCGACTGGAACTCGTGACTTATCCTAGTCGCAAATGAGTCGTCAAAACCTCCTGTTATGCATAAAAATGACTTTTCACATTCCTTCTCATACCCTACTATATATACCCTTATACCCACGAAATGTAGAAAGTTTCTAGAGAGAATTTTGAGAGATAAACCCTAGAGAACAACAAGATTGATTCATCCACAATCTTATACCTTTGATTCTTAAATTCCTTTACTCTTACCCTCTCCATTGACATACCCTTGAGAGGAGCTTTAGCCAAATCCTTATCTCACCATACTTATATCAGTAAGAAGGTTATTTGGTGCTTGGAAAGTAGTTCAGAGAGGACCAATTCATTTGGTTGATGCAATAGGCTTATTGTGGGATCCGGTAAGCTAGAGAAGACAATGTTAGGCTTAACCCTGTTGGAGCAAGAAGCTTGGGGGACTTAAGTGCATCGGGTAGATTAGGCTTGGAGGGTCTATTGCTATTTATGTATCCTAATTGATTTTCTAGTGGATCATTTTACCGCTTGGAGGGCAGCGGAGAGGTTTTTTGCCGAGTTCTTCGGTTTCCTCTTCGATAACACGTGCCGGTGCTATCCTTGTGTTTGCATCTCTCTAACCCTTACTCTTTGCTTTTAATTACTTCTGTGTTGTGATTAAATTATGGCTTAGAGTAGTTTGTTTATTTGGGTATAGCTTATATTTATTAATCTGCACATACATTGTTTGAATATAAACTTGTGTTGGTTATTTTGAAATTAGGGGTCTAAACATTCACTAGTGTTTTACACACCAAGTGAACTTTCAATTATCATAAATAATGAAACAAAGATGGCCAAGGAAACAAATGTTAACACGTCATAATAGATATACTCATATACTGCAGAAGTAATACAAAAATTAAAAAAGTTGTAATCTATACAAAAATAAAATTAATCAAAAGACATGAAAGTGACATTGTGCGAAATTTCATAAGTTTTAATCTCTTTAAACCCAAGAAGATGTATAAATAGAGTCCAACTCTATTACAAACATTAAACCGTGGCCTCAACCAATGAAGCAACCATTAATGTATGTTGTACATTAATCATGACACATGGGTCGATTAAACAAAAACTTTATGCAGAAAAATAACTGCAGAATTTTGAAACACCAAGAAGATGGTTTTGTTTAATTCTAAAACCCATTCATATGTTATACAAGCATGATATTGAAGTTTGCTCTGATACCAATTGTTGGAAAAACTGGTTTTGCATCTCATACAAATCCCGTAGCGAAAGCAACGCAAGGATCTACTTCATTCATGAGAGATAACATATAACCTTGAGTTCTAGAACAAAAAATAGAAAGCGTACCTTGATGCAGTGAAATTCAAAAACAAGACTTGAGAATACCTTCACTTTGTTGGAAAATCACATGTTTGTATTGCATACAAAACATACGTAGCGGAAATTTAATGGATCTACTTCATACACAATCGATAGCATGCACTATGTAAGTTTTAGAATTTAAAAACAAGAGAGCGTACTTTGGTGCAGTGAAATTCAAAACCGAAGATCAGAAGCACTTGGGAAGACTTTTAATCTTCACTCCAATTCCACTTAATACCCAAGATGTGTGGTCTCTCAATTAGTTTTCATCAAAGAGAGAATAGGAGAATGTCCAACACTCATATATAAACCTTTTCATTCCTTGTATGAAAACTTTTATGAAAAGGTCTCATGAAAACCTTAATGAAATTCTGTATGTTTCTCTCCTTTTATATAACTGATTATCTAATTGGGCTAGCCTTTTGGGCCATTCCAATTGTGCTCTTGTGTGTGGCTTGGAGTGGGACCAAAAGGGACCAATAAGACACTAGCTCCAATGGGCCTTGGGCTTTTCTGTCAACTCTTGACAAGTTCAAAGTTACCATTAACTATATTTAATACCACTATATAAATATAGTTGTACTCTAGGCCTTATCTATAAATTATATCTCAAGACTTTATTGTACATGCAACCCTTTCATAAAATATTCGTAGTTATACAAAGTCATGAATATAAATTGCCACTTTGAAGATTACTACATCTTAATCCTTGAGTACCCGGTTTAATCTTTTATGTTATTCATTATATATTTATGAAATCCAATTCCATAAATATATACTTTAGTAACTCTTTACTAAAGTGGTTGGGCCCAACTCTCTGAATAACCAAACCCATTAAACTTATCTCAATGAATTTTTTGTATCTCCGTTAAGAGACTATGAATTCCATCTTGAGAATATATGTTCCATCAACACTAAATGTGGCTGCCCAACATACTGAGGGTTTGACCGTGACTAATAGATCTCACTCTTGAGATATCAAAGTAACCTACATCTCATGATCAAGTCCATTATTCTCTCAGGATTAAGGTTCATGTAAAAAGAAGTCGTGAGATTTATTATTCATTTGATAGTCATTAGGAGAATAATAAATCTCACAGCGGTCCAGTTCAATATGTCTTAACTCTTAAAACATATTAACATACCAACTAGAAATCCCCATTTCCATGATCAAGACAAATCATCTTAGTTGATATGTTATAGTCTCCGCAGATGAAACACCTAATTTTATCACCGACTACGAACTACATTTTGAGTTTACAAGGAACTTGTGATTTACATCTTCTGTGACTAAATCACATACAATGCATCTCATGGACTATGATAATGTCTCATTAGTTCATTTATAAATAGTCTCATATAATTAAACAATTTAATTATTAATGACATGCCAACAAATTGGATTTTAGGGCATAAACCCCAACACAATCTTCATCCCAATTCCACATGGTGCCCAAGATAAGTGGTCTCTCAATCAGTTCTTAAGTACGTTGATTTTCCAAAAAGAAAAGTGTATTCAAAAGATACTGCAAAGAAAAACTATTTTCTCTTCTTTTTATCATATGTACATATTAATTGCCTTATCATTTACTTTATTTAATAACTCTTATTAAATAAATATCTGATTATCTAATTGGGTTAGTGTAGACACTACCTTTTGAACCCCTTACGACTTGGGCTCCTGTTTCCCAATGATGCTCAAACTCTAAGGCCCAATCAGATATCAAATTGACTTAAGGAGTGTTAAAATAGAAAATATAACATTTTAAATGAGCAAAAATCTATTTTTGGAATAAAATAACTAATGTGGCCCTCAACCCACGTACGTGGGTAGCGGCCCGCGTACGTGGGCCAAAGCATGCGTACAAAGGCACATTCCTAAGGTTTTAGATGCATGAAAAAGACAAGTTTTTCTACAATAATGACTGAGGTTTGGAATGAATCCCACATTGTCTAGGAGTCGCTCCAAACACCATTTTTTCTACTATAAAAATCCTTACATGGTACATTTTCAAAACACACAGAACCCACAAGAAAAACCTAAGATTCAGTAGAAAATAGTGAATCAAAAGGGAGTTTTTCACAAAACGTCCTCAAGTCAATTTTGTTTGATTGGGACCTTTCTAACCCCAATCCTTTTAGTTTAACGTTGCTAATCACTCTCTTATTGGTTTGTAAATAGACTTGACTAAGAGGAACGGTCTAAAATCAACCCTAGGAGCTTTTTACTTTAAGGTATTCTTTCTAACTTTCTTTTGCTTAGTTTATATTTATGTATGTTTGTTTAGGGTAGTTTTATGGTTCTTTTATGTTCTGATGCATGTTTGTTTGTTAGAATTAGAGTTTTAGTTCATGCTCTGTTTTCTGCCTTATTCATTTCTGGGTTAGGGTTTTGAATAAGCCCCATGTACGCATGTCATGAGCATGCGTATGTAGGTTAAATCCTAATCTAGATTCCTAGAAACCCTAATCCAGATTCCTTATGTTGTTTGATTGGTTTGTTTCACATGCTGTCTTTTTTTAAAGCTTTTTTTTATTAAATGCTTTTACGTATTTGTGCCTCTGTCTTATATGCTTGTTTTCTTTAACATTCTTAGATTAGGGTTTTTAATGTTTGTTTCTTTCTTTAATGTCATTCCATTCATTCACATGTCCATGCATCAATGTCATAGGTGTTGTGTTGCTGCAAAATAAGTAAAGGGTAAGTCATGCATTTGAGTTATGGTTTTATTTTGATGATATGATGGAGCATGCTTAGATTTATGATTAGGGTTTGTACTGTGTTGATGCATTGCTGCTATGATCAAGTTGCTGCCTTAGATGTATGATAGGGTCTTCATATGCTAGATGAATGCTAGGGTTTCTTTTGTATGTTTGGCTCTCTTTTACTTTGTGGATAGATAAGTATGCTTGTTTAGAGATAAAGATGCCATGTTGTTGTTGGAAAAACACATGGAAAATATGTGTTTGTATCTTATACAAAACATGTGCAGCAGAAAATTAACAGACCTACTTCATTCGCAATTGATAACATGTACTATGTAAGTTTCAGAATTTAAGAACAAGAAAGCGTACCTTGGTGCGGTGAAATTCAAAACCAAAGATTAGAAGTACTTGGGAACACTTTTAATCTTCACTCCAATTCCATTTAATTTCCAAAAAGTGTGGTCTCTCAATTAGTTTCCAAGGAGAGAATAAGAGAGTGTCCAACACTCACATAAAAACTTTTCATTCCTAATATGATCTTAATGAAAACCCCCTTATTAAATTATGTATGTTTATCTTCTTATATATAACTGATTATCTAATTGGACTAGCTTTTTGGGCTATTCCAATTTGGGCTCTTGTGTATGGCTTGGAGTGGGACCAAAAGGGACCAATAAGACACTAGCTCCAATGGGCCTTGGGCTTTTCTGTCAACTCTTGACAAGTCCAAAGTTACCATTAACTATATTTAATATCACTATATAAATATAGTTGCACTCTAGGCCTTATCTATAAATTATATCCTAAGACTTTATTGTACATGCAACCCCTTTATAAAATATTTGTAGTAATACAAAATCATGGATGTAGACTGCCACTTTGAAGATTACCACATCTTAATTCATGAGTACCCGGTTTAATCCTTTAAGTTATTCATCATATATTTATGAAATCTAATTCCATAAATATATACTTTAGTAACTCCTTACTAAAGTGATTGGGCCCAACTTTCAGAATAACCAAACCCATTAAACTTATCTCAAGGGAATATTTTGTATCTCCGTTAAGAGACTATGAATTTCATCTTGAGAATATATGTTCCATCAACACTAAATGTGGCTACCTCACATACTGAGGTTTTGATCGTGACTTTAGATCTCACTTCTGATATATCAAAGCAACCTACACGTCATGATCAAATCCATTATCCTCTCAGATTAAGAGTTTATGTAAATAAAAGTCGTGAGATTTATTATTCATTTGACAGTCGTTAGGAGAATAATAAATCTCACAGCGGCCTAGTTCAATATGTCTTAACTCTTAAAACATATCAACTTACCAACTTGAAATCTCCATTTCCATGATCAAGACAAATCATCTTAGTTGATATGTTATAGTTTTCGTAGATGAAATGCCCAATTTCATCACTGACTATGAACTACAATTTTGAGTTTACAAAGAACTTGTGATTTATATCTTCTGTAACTAAATCACATAAATCACATACTATGCATCTCATGGACTAAGATAATATCCCATTAGTTCATTTATAAATAGTCTCATATATTAAACAATTTAATTATTTATGACATACCAATAAATTGGATTTTAGAGTATAAACCCCAACAGTTGTATGTTAGATGCATGATTAGTATGTGTGTGAGTTTAGAATACAAGTGTTGAATTAGTTTTTAATAGGGTTAAGACATAAGATACGATGATGGGAATCCAATCTTAGGGTTGGGCAATCTTGGGTGCCTAACACCTTCCTAAGAGCGTACCTAAATTTTGAACTAATACTCTAGTAGTAATATTGAAGGTCATATGGTCTAGGAATTATGAATATAGCTTCTTTTCGAGGAAGAATCTTTGATCTTACTACAACAGTGTGGGTTCGGTGTTAGGATATATGCCCTTAAATCCTATTGTATGATGCTATGTATGACATTATGTATGACTTAATGTTGTGGTTAATAAAATTGTTTTATTATTATCTAAAATGATAGCAACATGAATATGAGACATTATTATATTGTCCATGAGATGTATAGTATGTGATTTATGTGAAAAGTCACAGAAGATATAAATCATAAGTTCTTTGTAAACTCAGAATTATAGTTCATAGTCAGTGATGAAATTGGGCATTTCATCTACGAAGACTATCTAACATATCAACTAAGATGATTTGTCTTGATCATAGAAATGGAGCTTTCTAGTTGGTATGTTGATATGTTTTAAGAGTTAAAACATATTGAACTGGACCGCTGTGAGATTTATTATTCTCCTAACGATTATCAAATGAATAATAAACTCACTACTTATATTTACATGAAGTCCTAATCTTGAGAGAATAATGGACCTGATCATGACGTGTAAGTTGCTTTGATATATCAGGAGTGAGATCTAAAGTTACGGTCAAAACCTCAGTATGTTGGGCAACCACATTTAGTGTTGATGAAACATATATTCTCAAGATGGAATTCATAGTCTCTTAACGGAGATACAAAATATTCCTTTGAGATAAGTTTAATGGGTCAATTATTCAGAGAGTTAGGCCTAAGCACTTTGGTAAGAAGTTACTAAAGTATATATTTATGAAATTGGATTTCATAAATATATGATAAATAACTTTAAAGGATTAAATCGGGTACTTAAGGAATTAAGATGTAGTAATCTTCAAAGTGGTAGTCTATATTCATGACTTTGTATTACTATGAATATTTTATGAAGAGGTTGCATGTACAATAAAGTCTTGGGATATAATTTATAAATAAGACCTAAAGTGCAACTATATATATTGTGGTATTAACTATAGTTAATGGTAACTTTGGACTTGTCAAGAGTTGACAGAAAAGCTCAAGGCTCATTGGAGCTAGTGTCTTATTGGTCCCTTTTGGTCCCAATCCAAGCCACACACTTAAGCCCAATTGGAAAGGCCCAAAAGGCCAGCCCGATTAGATAATCAGTTAGATACAAAGGGAGAAACATATAGAATTTTTTGTGAGAAATAATAACACAATTGTGAAAAGGTGTGTAAGAAGTGTTAGACACTTTGACATTTTTCCTTGGAAAAACTAATTAAGAGACCATACTTTTTGGGTGTTAGTGGAATTGGAGTGAAGATTAAAAGTGTTCCCAAGTGATTCTAATCTTCATTTTTGAAATTCACCGCACCAAGGTACACTCTCTTGTTCTTAAATTCTGAAACTTACATAATATGTGTTAACATTTATAAAAGAAGTAGATCCGTTATTTTTCCGCTGCGTATGTTTTGTATGCGATACAAACATGTATTTATCCAACAAATGGTATCAGATTGGTCTTCATTTTCGTATCTGTATAACATGTTTTGAGTTTTGAAATTGGTGACAATAGTTTCATGTTGTTAGAAATTAGTTTTTTGCATGGTTGTTGAAATTATTGTTTGATGAAAACTGATATTGATGTTATGATGTTGTTTAAATTTGAGTTTAAGTATGTTAAATTGATTTTTAAGGCTATAGCATCAATGAAATTCAGTTTAGATATCAATCTCTGTCCATTATATTCACATGATGGTTGTTTGTTCATGAAAAACGTTAAAAAACTGTCTTAGAAAAATTCTAGAAAATCCAAAATTCGCGAAGGTCGATCGATGGAGCATCAATTGAGTTGGCAAAATTTTTCTCGACTGTTTGAGGATCTATCAAGCATCGATCGAGCTGGTAGAATATTTCTCAATCGATTGAGGACTCAAGATTCAGAATTTTCTCTAAGTGTTTATATATATATATATATATATATATATATATATATATATATATAATGCAAGGCTATCTGTTATTTGTTTATGCATGTTTTAAATTAAAATCCTTTATTTTTAAAACATTTAGTGGGAGAGAGATACAAGGGTTGCATCTTACGGCCTCCATTGTTGGTTCACAGTAGTGTGAAATATATACTTTGGCTTTGCCTCGAGCTTAGCATTCCATGCGGAGAGTATTTATTTCATGGTTCTACAAGATTGAATTTCCTAGTTTATAGTGGTTTGATCAAACACCTTGTCTTAGCTTCAAGCTTTGCATTCCAAGTGGAGGGTGTTTCTATCATGGTACTATAAAATAAGTTTGTTAAAGGGATGAAATGTAGCTACACATGATTCTAGATAATGGTATACACTAGACTAAATATTATATTATCCTCTATGCTGAGTTCTTACTATTATTACTTAGAGGCTAAATTTAAAACGGCATATTATTAGTGTTTGATAAGAGTTATCATGATAGTACTACTAATGGGAATAGTTCTCAATCAATCATAGTATTTAATGTTCACTCTATGTTGAGGGATATTGAATATGGGATTGGGTTGTCATTGCATATATTATGTTGTGATTTTATTAAGGTTCCATACTATATGTTAATATGCTAAATTGATAATATCCAGTTTACTTATTATATTCATGTTTATTATTTTCAGATTTGATTATGACATTATTTAGCCCACTTGTTACTATTCTTAATCAAAACAAACTGACTAGATCCAACTATGTTGACTGGAAAATAAATTTGGACATTGTTCTTACAGCTGAAGAACACAAATATATGCTTACACCACCATGTCCTAGCTTTCCTTCATTAGATGCTCCTCTTGAGGAAAAATAGTGATATGATCATTGGCAGAAATCTAATGAAATGGCTAAGTGCTACATCCTAGCATCTATCTCAAATGTTCTACAGCATCAAATTCAAGATGTAAAACTTGCTTCGGACATTATGCTAAGTCTGAAGGAGATGTTTGGTGAGCAAGGCAGTTCTGCAAGGCAAGAAACCATGAGGCAAATTTATAATACCAAAATGGCTGAAGGTAGTTCAGTGTGGGAGCATTGTCTTGGGATGATCTTTAATCTGAACACATTGGAAGTTTTAGGTGCCGACATTGATGGAGAATCCCAAGTGGATATGATATTCTAGTCACTACTGGAATCATTTAAGGAATTTAGACTTAATTATAACATTAAACAAAAAGATTTATTGTTTTTCTGAATTAATGAATGAGTTAGTGGCGGCGGAAAGCATTCTTGGTACTTCTAGTGTTGAAGCCAATATGGGTGAAGCTTCTACTTCTCAACCTAAGTTAAAAGGCAAGGGTAAGAAGAAGAAGAAGAAGAAGAAGAAGAAGGACTTCACTAAGCAAGAGGGTAAACAAATTGCCTTAGGGGTTGCCCATAAAGGAAAGAAAAACAAAGGAAAATGTTTCCATTGTGGTGAGAAAGGACATTGGAAGAGAAATTGCCCAAAGTTCAAAGCTGCCAAGAATAAGGGTATGAAAAGTTCCTTTCTTCTTGAAATATGTTTGGTACGAAATCCCACGGATTCCTAGTGTGTGGATTCAGGTTGTACTAATCATATCTGCAATTCTTTGCAAGGGTTTCTGGAGACTAGAAAGCTGAATGAAGGGGAATTGTTTCTTACTTTGGCTAATGGGAGCATGATTCCGATTGTAGCTATTGGAGTTGTTAATTTATTCTTTGAGTCTAGGGTTTTAATATTGGAAGACTGTCTTTATGTACCTAATGCTTGTAGGAATTTAATTTCTGCAACTTATTTAGGTAAACATGGATATTGTGTTATCCTTAAAGACAATGTTGTAATAAAGAAGGATAAAGTGTTTATCTGTTCTGGCAATATTGTGGATGGTCTTTATATTTTAACTCCTAATAAGCATGAATTATATAATTCTAAATTAAATAATAATTCACATATGAAATCATTAAAGAGAAAGTTTCCTTCTACTAGTGAAGCATATCTTTGGCACTTGCGTTTGGGTCATATTAATTCAAACAAAATTCAAAGACTTATCAAAGATAGACTCTTAGGGCCCTTGGACTTTGATGGTTTTCCAGTTTGCGAATCTTGTTTGGAAGGTAAAATAACCAAATGACATTTTAATGCAGAAGGTAGAAGAGCCCAAGATTTGCTTGAATTAGTACATTCAGATGTATGTGGTCCTATGTCAATCCAAGCAAGAGGTGACTAAGAGTATTTCATTACTTTCACTGATGATTACTCTAGATTTGGTTTTGTGTACCTAATGAAACGGAAGTCCGAAACTTTTGAAAAGTTCAAAGAGTTTAGGGTTAAAGTTGAGAATCAATTAAGTAAACACATAAAGGCCATTCGATCTAATCGAGGTGGCGAATACCTTTTTAGGGATTTCAAGGATTACTTGACTGAAAATGGGATTATATCCCAGTTGACTGCACTTGGAACTCCATAACAAAATGGTGTAGCAGAAAGAAGGAATAGGACTCTTTTAGATATGGTTAGATCCATGATGAGTTATTCAACTCTACCAATTCCTTTTTGGGGAAATACCTTAAATACTGCAATGTATCTTCTGAATTTAGTACCTTTGAAGTCTATTCCTAAAACACCTGTAAGTTGTGGAATGGGCGTAAACCTAGTATGAGACATCTCCATATTTGGGGTTGTCCAGCACATGTGTTAAAAGGAAAGTCTGACAAGTTACAGTCTAAAACAGAAGTGTTATTTTTTGTAGGGTATCCAAAAGGAATTGTTGGAGGTTTATTTTATAATCATAAGGATAATAAAGTGTTTGTTAGCACAAATGCCAAATTCTTGGAAAGTGACTACATAAATAATTTTACTCATCGAAGTAAAGTTGTATTGGCTAAAATGAAAGAACCTATAGTTAAATAACCAATGGATGAAACTAGGGATGATGTGGTTGTATTAGATACACCACAAGATACTATGAAGGAAAAATTCTGGTTTTGCATCTCATGCAAAACCCACAGCGGAAGCGACGAACTAGGATCTATTTCATTCATGATTGATAACGTGCACTATGTAAATTTCAGAATTTAAGAACAAGATAGCGTACCTTGGTGTGGAGAAATTCAAAACAAAGATTAGAAGCACTTGGGAACACTTTTAATCTTCACTCCAATTCCACTTTACGCCCAAGATGTGTGGTCTCTCAATCAGTTTTTCAAAGGGAGAATGAAAGTGTGTCTCACACTCTCTCACACACCGTTTCTTTTTCTTTTTTTAAACTCTTCTTCTTATAAAAAAATTCTGTATGTTTCTCCCTTTATAACTAACTGATTATCTAATTGGGTTGGCCTATTGGGCCTTTCCAATTGGGTTTTAGTGTGTGGCTTGGAGTGGGACCAATAAGACACTAGCTCCAATGGGCCTTGGGCTTTTC
Organism: Castanea sativa; assembly: GCF_040712315.1. NCBI lineage: Eukaryota > Viridiplantae > Streptophyta > Magnoliopsida > Fagales > Fagaceae > Castanea > Castanea sativa. The sequence goes on from NC_134017.1 coordinate 34,749,739, forward strand.
CGTCAACTCTTGACAAGTCCAAAGTTACCATTAATTATATTTAATACCACTATATAAATATAATTGCACTCTAGGCCTTATTAATAAATTATATCCCAATACTTTATTATATACGTAACCCCTTCATAAAATATTCGTAGTAACACAAAGTCATAAACGTAGACTGCCACTTTGTAAATTACTACATCTTATCCTTGAGTACCCGATTTAATTCTTTAAAGTTATTCATTATATATTTATGAAATCCAATTTCATAAATATATACTTTAGTAATTTCTTACTAAAGTGGTTAGGCTTAACTCTCTGAATAACTGAAACCATTAAACTTATCTCAAGGGAATATTTTATATCTCCATCAAGAGACTATGAATTCCATCTTGAGAATATATGTTCCATCAACACTAAATGTGGCTGCCCAACATACTGAGGTTTTGACCGTAACTTTAGATCTCACTCCTGATATATCAAAGCAATCTACACTTCATGATCAGGTCCATTATTCTCTCAGGATTAAGAGTTCATGCAAATAGAAGTCGTGTGATTTATTATTCATTTGACAGTCGTTAGAAGAATAATAAATCTCACAACGGTCCTGTTCAATATGTTTTAACTCTTAAAACATATCAACACATCAACTAGAAGTTTCCACTTTCATGATCAAGACAAATCATCGTAGTTGACACGTTATAGTCTTCACAGATGAAATGCCCAATTTCATCACCGACTACGAACTATAAATTCTGAGTTTACAAAGAACTTGTGATTTACATCTTCTGTGACTTTTCACATAAATCACATACAATGCATCTCATGGACTATATGATAATGTCCCATATTCATGTTACCATTATTTTAGATAATAATAAAATAACTTTATCAATCACAATATAAAGTCATACATCATGTCATACATAATGTCATACATAATATCATACATAGCATCATACAATAGGATTTAAGGGCACTAATCCTAACATACTACTCATGAGATGTCTAGTACACAGGTGCCTCATCGTAGTGGGAGGATTGTTTGGCCACCTATAAGATTTATAGGTTTGGGAGAAGCTTATGAAGCTATCTCAGGAGAGGTTGAATTGGATCCCTACACTTATGAGGAGGCAATGAATGATATAGATGCACATCATTGGGTCCAAGCTATGAAATCTGAATTAGATTCGATGTATTCCAATCAAGTTTGGGATCTTATAGAGGCACCTAACGGCATTAAACCTGTTGGTTGCAAATGGGTTTACAAGAGGAAGAAAGGGATAGATGGAACGGTTGAAATCTTTAAAGCAAGACTAGTGGCAAAAGGGTATACACAAAAAGAAGGCATTGACTATGATGAAACTTTTTCGCTAGTAGCCATGCTTAAGTCTATCAGAATTCTTTTATCCATTGCTGCTCATTACGATTATGAGATTTGGAAAATGGATGTCAAGACTACATTTCTTAATAGCAATCTTGAAGAAGAAATCTATATGATGCAACCGGAAGGTTTCATAGCAAAGAATCAAGAGCATATCGTATGCAAGTTGAAAATGTCCATTTATGGACTTAAACAAGCATCTAGGTTATGGAACATCAAATTTGATCAAACAATCAAGTCATTTGGTTTTGAACAAAATCTTGATGAACCATGTGTGTACAAAAGACATCGAGATAAAGTAGTAATGTTCCTAGTATTTTATGTTGATGATATTCTACTCATTGGAAATGATATAGGGGTAATGTCATCGGTAAAGGTTTGGTTGTCAAGCCAATTTGATATGAAGGACTTGGGTGAGGCTAACTTTATTCTAGAGGTCAAGCTTTGGCGAGATCGCAAGAATAAGATGTTAGGCTTATCACAAACTGGATATATAAATAAAGTTCTAGAACGGTTTAGCATGCAAAACTCCAAGAAATGATTACTTCCTTTCAGACATGGAGTTCCTTTGTCTGATGAACAAAGGCCTAAGACTCTTGAGGAAGAAAATATGATAAGACAAGTTCCTTATGCTTCTGTAGTGGGAAGTCTCATGTATGCTATGCTTTGTACTAGACCAGATATCTGTTATTCAGTTGACATGGTCAGCTGATATCAATCAAATCTAGGACCAAAACATTGGTAAGCTATAAAGCATATCCTTAAGTATCTTAGGAGAACGAAAGATTATATGTTTGTTTATCGGTGTGAGGATTTGATTCCCATTGGCTATACAAATTCAGATTTTCAGTCAGATCTTAATTTCAAAAAATCCACTTCAGGTTGTGTATTCACCTTGGGAGGTGGAGCCATAAGTTGGAGGAGTGTTAAGCAATCTTGTATTACCGACTCCACCATGGAAGCTAAATATGTTGCTGCTTGTGAAGCAGTAAAGGAGGTTGTTTGGCTCAAGAAATTCCTTTTTGACCTTGGTGTTGTGATAATTGAGCAAGTTCCTATTACATTGTTCTGCGACAATAGTGGAGTGGTTGCACAATCTAAGGATCCAAGGAATCACAAGAAAGGAAAGCACATAGAAAGAAAGTACCACATCATTCGAGACATTGTTGCTCGTGGAGATGTAGTAGTCGCAAAGATTGATAGTGCAAAGAATCTGGCGGATCCCTTTACCAAAGCCTTGCCCCAAAGGACTTTTGAGTCACATTTGGAGGAAATGGGGGTTAGATTAGTGCACAATAGTCTTTAGGGCAAGTGGGATATTGTTAGGATATGTGCCCTTAAATCCTATTGTATGATGCTATGTATGACATTATGTATGACTTAATGTTGTGGTTAATAAAATTATTTTATTATTATCTAAAATCATAGCAACATGAATATGAGACATTATTATATAGTCCATGAGATGCATAGTATGTGATTTATGTGAAAAGTCACAGAAGATATAAATCACAAGTTCATTGTAAACTCAGAATTATAGTTCGTAGTCGGTGATGAAATTGGGCATTTCATCTGCGAATACTATAACATATCAACTAAGATGATTTGTCTTGATCATGGAAATTGAGCTTTCTAGTTGGTATGTTGATATGTTTTAAGAGTTAAAACATATTGAAATTGACCGCTATGAGATTTATTATTCTCTTAATGACTGTAAAATGAATAATAAACTCACGACTTATATTTAAATGAACTCTTAATCTTGAGAGAATAATGGACCTGATCATGACGTGTAGGTTGCTTTGATATATCAGAAGTGAGATCTAAACTTACGGTCAAAACCTCAGTATGTTGGGCAACCACATTTAGTGTTGATGGAACATATATTCTCAAGATGAAATTCATAGTCTCTTAACAGAGATACAAAATTTTCCCTTGAGATAAGTTTAATGGGTCAGTTATTCAGAGAGTTAGACTTAACCACCTTGGTAAGAAGTTACTAAAGTATATATTTATGAAATTGAATTTAATGAATATATGATGAATAACTTTAAAGGATTAAACCGGGTACTCAAAGAATTAAGATGTAGTAATCTTCAAAGTGACAGTCTATATTCATGACTTTGTATTACTACGAATATTTTATGAAGGGGTTGCATGTACAATAAAGTCTTGAAATATAATTTATAAATAAGGCCTAGACTACAACTATATTTATATAGTGGTATTAAATATAGTTAATGGTAACTTTGGACTTGTCAAGATTTGACAGAAAAGCCCAAGGCCCATTGGAGCTAGTGTATTATTGGTCCCTTTTGGTCCCACTCCAAGCCACACACTTAAGCCCAATTGGAAAGGCGCAAAAGGCTAGCCCAATTAGATAATCTGTTAGATATAAAGGGAGAAACATACAAAATTTTTTGTGTGAGAAATAATAACACAATTGTGAAAAGGTGTGTAAGAAGTGTTAGACACTTTGACATTCTCCCTTGGAAAAACTGATTGAGAGACCACACTTTTTGAAATTCACTGCACCAAGGTACACTCTCTTGTTCTTAAATTCCAAAACTTACTTAGCTTGTGTTAACATTTATGAAAGAAGTATATCTGTTATTTTTCCAATGCGTATGTTTTGTATGCGATACAAACATGTATTTATCCAACATTTGGAGTTTAGGTACACTCTTGGGAAGGTGTTAGGCGCTCAAGATCGCCTAACCCTAAGATTGGGCTCCCATCATTGCGTCTTATACCTTAACCTCATTAAAAATATTCAAAACACTTGCATCTATACTCTCTCTCTCTCTCTCTCACACACACACACACACACACACACACTAACATACATCTATGCATACAATCATGACATCTTTCATCCTAGAACACACATACTTATCAATCTAAAACAAAAGAGAGCCAAACACAAAAGAAACCCTTGCATTCATTTAACATGTGAAAACCTATCATACATCTACGACAAGGCAGCAAGCATATCATCATAGCAAGGCAAACATGCTACAAACCCTAATCATCCATCTATACATGTTCCATCATATCATCAAAAGGAAACCCTAACACAAATGCATGGACATTGCTAATGCATGACTTAAACTTTACTAGCCTTTCAACAGCACAACACCTATGACATCAATGCATGAACATGTGAATGAATGGCATTACTACTAAGAAACCCTAATCTACACATGTGATAACAAACAAACATGTTAAAAGGTAAACAAACAATTATGGGGCTTAAAACATATGAAAAAGAGGCTACACAAAACAAATATGTGAATGCAGGAAGAAAGCAAACAAAAATTAGGGTTTCTAGGTAACGGCATCACGCACGTTAAAACAGGTCTACGTATGTATGAGTTCAGCCTACATGTGTAGGGTAGATAATGTGTACACAAATCCTTACCCAGAAAACCTAATTTACACAAAAACAGTGTAGAAGCCAAACAAATAGAAAATGTAAATCTAGTAACCTGACATGCTTAAAAACATGAAGAATACCTAAAACTAACCTAGAAAAAGATATATAAACATAAAATAAACATAGAAACAAGATTAAGGAGAAGATTAAAGGTAGAAAAGAAAAGAAAAGTTTAAAACAATACCTTAAAGCAAAAGCTCCTGGGCTTATTTTTTGATCATTCCCCTTAGTCAAATCTATCATAATTCAATAAAATAGTGATTAGCAGTCTTAAACTCAATGGATTGGGGCTAGAAAAGGTCCCAATCAAATAAAAATGACTTGAGGGTGTTTTTTGAAAAGCTCCCTTTTGATTCACTATTTTCTAGTGAATCTTGAGTTTTTCCCGTGAGATTTTTGTGTGTTTTGAAAATGTACCATGTAAGGCTTTATATAGTGGAAAAAATAGGGCTTGGAATGGCTCCAAAACAATGTGAGATTTGTTCCAAAACCTTAGTCACTATTGTAGAAAACTTGTCTTTCTTATGTTTTAAAACCCTAGCTGCGTACACTGGAATGTGCTTGCATACGCATGTTTTGGCTTGTGTACGCATGCCGCGACCCACGTGCGTAGGCCAAGGGCTACTTTGGTCATTTTATTTCCAAAAATAGATTTTTTGCTCTTTTAAAAGTTATATTTTCCATTTTAATACTCCTCAAGTTAATTTAAAATCTGATTTGGCTCTAAACTAGCCTTGGGCCTTAGAGTTCGAGGATCATTGGGGAACGGGGGCCCGAATTGTAAGGGGTACAAAATGCAGTGTTTATAGATGCCCCTCTTTTAATTCATAAGCTTCGCTAACGGAATCAAAAGAATAAGAGACAAAATATTTTGTTTTGACGTACTGCTTGAGCCCAACCCACGCACACGACACACATCACACATACATGGGGCAGGGTGTAACTCTGAAGAGCTGTGTGGGATTCGTATGTCTAGAGTCCCACCTTTTTTTCTCGGGAAACGAGCAACAATAGGTTCACTATCCTAGAACTTGTTTTGCCACTTGCAAGCAAATGGCGAGTGACTCACTATCCTAGAGTCACGAAAAAAGAAAAAGAACAAACAAGGGTGTTCTTACTAGTTAACCCAACAAACAACAAAAGGATATAGTCTCTATGGTGTCTAGCTATGGCTCTTGCCTTAAACTTCTTTGGGTGACTTGCTCCTTTTGTCTTCTTCACATCTTTCTCTACCTTTCTGGTAAGGCTCTTGCCTCGGGTTGGTCTTGGCCTCTTTCTCTATCACTATCTCTACCTTTTCTACCGTGCCTGCATGTTCGATTCTTAGAGGATATGTGCACGAGGTGATAAACTTGCTGAGGAGTGGATGTGCATAGGCAGGAATCTTCAGCCTCTTATGCCTTGCTTGCAGATGAGAAGCTCGCCGAGGAGTAGTGTAGATATGTGATCCATTAGGGAAGAATCTTCTACTTCCTTCATGGTTCTCAAGGACTTAAAGCAAGAATCTTCTGCTTCCTTGCTGGGGATTTTATTTTGTATGGGATTTGTTGGGAAAGAATTACTGGGGATACTTTGAAGAAGAATCTGTTGCTTCCTTACTAGGGATTGCTTTAATGTGCTGGGGTCCCTTGGGGAGGAATCTTCTACTTCCTCGTTGAGTATAATATGTTTGAATTTTTTTGGGGAAGAATCTTCTGCTTCCTTACTGGGGATTCACTTTAAATGCTTGAAATATTGAGGAAGAGTCTTCTACTTCCTTGCTGAGGGTGATGTTTAATATGCTTGATCTACTTTGAGGAAGAATCTTCTGCTTCCTTCATTGGGGATATTTTGTTTGAGATGCTTGAATTTTGAGGAAGAGTCTTCTACTTCCTCTAAAGGAAGGATATTTGACATGCTTGATCTGCTGGGGGAAGGTTCTGGATGTGGTTGAACCACTGGGGAGGTTTTGAGATGTCCCCCCCTTTTTATAATTTTTTTTATTGTTCATAACTAAACTACATGTAGTTTGGTGGTGAGGTCTAAACTACATGTAGTTTAGCCATTACTACATGTAGTTTAGCCATTAGGTGTGTTCCCGCCTTTTCATTTTCTCCAACAGTTGTCAATCATTTCTTTTCTTCTTCTTTATTCTCTTCATCTCCTTCAACTCTTTATATTCTTCATAACTCCTCTCCCTTTTCTTTCTACAAAAACCTCCCTCCCTTCTTTCTTTTCCTCACTTCCTGACTCCCTCATCCTCTCAAACCTTCTCATTTTTCTTATTTTCTCTCTTTCTCTCAATATCTTCTCCAATGGCATCCAAGGCCAAGAAATCCTCATATGTCCTATCTTCTGATGCCTTCATCTCACGCACTAAAGTGGAGCCACGAGGTTGGTGGGACCTCCACCATTGACATACTGGCCCAAGAACCATATTCCATGAGTGAATAAGTTTTTCATTTTTTTTTCTCATTTTCAAGTCTCTCTCTTATCTTTGGTTTAAATGTATTTTTGGCTATGTGAATGCTTGTGTTTTGCTGTGGGATGGGTTTAGATGAAAACCTACTGTCTTAAGAGGGGTAGGAACATGATTAGGATTGATTTTGGATGATGCTTTTTTGAAAATGTAGAAGAACTGCTTTTGTCTGTGTTCTTGCGTGTGTGTGCTTGGGCTTGCGTATGTAGCTTGCATTCATGCGTTCACAGCTCTTTTCTTACGTATGCAAGTATGTTCTTAAGGTTTTGCGTACATGGGAATGGACCTGCGAACGTGGGGTCTTGTCTGTGTGCATGGGCTTTGACCCACGTATGTGAGACGCTTGACAGAAGCCCTACTCTACCCATTTTCACTCTTTTTTCAGCCATTTCACTTCCACATGCCATTCTAACACACATTTTTGTCATTTTTGCATTTGAATGTCACTATATCATTATTTTTATCTTTACTCTTGCATTAAAAAAGTCATATTCCTTGAATTTCACTTGAATCACGAATCAAATGACCTTTTTTTTTTTTTTTTTTTGCAGTCATCATCTCCTTATGCTGGTAAGGGAAGCAACAATAAGGTGGTGGAATGGTTCAACTTGCTTGCCCTTGAAACTAGGGGCTACATCCGGGAGGCAGTTTTAAGCCCATCATCGATCTTCTTCCAGAGAAGTCTGCACGTGCCACCTTGGTGTAGTGCCTCATTGAGAGGTGGTGGGATGCTACTCACACCTTTCATATCACTAAGTAAGAGATGACGGTGACTCCCTACGACGTTTATTGCATGATCGACCTTAGCTTTGAGGGGGCCATCATTAGTTTGGACAGTGTGTCGGGTGTGCCGCTAGGCATTGACATGTTGGGGAGGAAGTACTCCACTGAGACCATCCACTACTTCGACTTAGTGTCGGATTACGTGTTCCTCCCACAGAAGACCATGAAAGAATGTGTCCGTATGGCTAAGGCTTTCCTTCTCCACTTGCTGGGAGCCTACCTCTTTGCCAATGGTGGGCAAACGGTGTCTTTGGGGTGGCTAACCCTCTTCCAAGACTTTGGGGAGGCACATAGGGTCAACTGGTGGCAAGCATGTCTTGCTTATCTTTACTCCACCCTCGACACTCTTAGCCGGGGCACCTTACGACAACTTATGGGGCCTTGGAAGCTTCTTGAGGTTAGTTCTCTTTCCATTCTTTGCACCTTTATTTGTAGCTTGTAGTCTTGCAAACTAAATTGTCTTGAAAATTATCATCTTGCATTTGTCATCTTGCAAATTTCCATCTACCAAACTATCATCTTACAAGCTGTCATCTTGCCTCTAACCTGTGACTTGTGCTTCTTCTTTTTTCGTAGTGATGGGTGGTTAGGTATGGCCTTATAACTCCGGGCACTGACCTAGTTCTGAGGGATTTTCATCAAGTGAGTGTACATCTTGCAAGGTTGACTTCAGATAAGGTAAATTCAAAAGTTCTAGTTATTTATGCTTCTTCCTGTATTACCCTTAGAATACTTTCCTTCTAACCGTATGTCTTTATAGGTGAACTGGGCCCCATAGGCCGGCCAGCCCCTTCTTGCTACTTGGGACATGGAGCCCGCTGCTCTTATTGCTTCGGAGATTACTTGACCTTTTAAAGGAGCGGGCTTGAAGGCTCTACATCTAGTAGAGAGCGTAAGGTGCTAGATAGTGGGTAGGGATGATCCACAGATTCCAAGGGACCCACCTGAGTTCATACTTGACCCATACTCCATGACTAATGCTGAGTACAACTCGTGGGGGAGTGCTATTTCCTATGCTGAGCGACTCCTTAAGGGGTTGGACTATGAGGAGTTCAACATCACTCGCCTCATGCCTTCTCTTACCATTCAGGAATATGCTCAAACTCTTGTTCTTCTCCTTTTTTCTTTGTCATGACTCCTAATGTGGGAAATTGTAATAGGGCGACATGCTGCCAATGAGCCCAATGATCCTCCATATATCCCTTGGACGGTCTATGCCTATGGCCCGGATGGCTTTGCTTGGGAGCATGTCATGCCCCATAACCCTAATCTCATGAGTTATCCTTTCCCTCCCAATACTTGAGTGGTAAGTTCTTCCTTCCCTTTGTTCTTTCTCTTTTTTGCTGATTCTCTCTTTTTGTTTCAGTCACTAACCTCTCTTTCTTTGAAATGCAGCCTTCTATCCAGGAGCATGAGGAGTTGGTGTGGCTGGCTAGGAACCCCAAGCTGGAGATGACCAACTATTCGATGGAGCTATATGGTCCTGGAGGAGCAGCCTACCCAGGCGGTGGTGATGATGATGATGATGGTGGTGGTGGTGAGGAGGAGGACTTAGAGGCGACTTCTAGCTACCAGCCAAGGAAAAGGCGGCACCGCTAATTACCTGCAATTATGTCATATACACAACACATAGTTTTTTTTCTTTTCTACTTTTAACGTTTTTTTTTTCTTCCTTTTAGCAAACATTTGGGTTTGGTTTGAGACAAAGGATTGTATTTAAGAACATCTTTTACATTTATGCTTTTGATTGGAACTTAGCACTTAATTTACAAGATAATGATAAATTCTGTGTTTTTATACAATTTTGCTTCTTTGATGCTTGCAATCTTGTGCTTGGAATATGTCTTGAATGGTTGTTTAGGTCATAGGAACCCTAAGGATGCTTGGGAGTAGAGAAAACTCTACTCAAAATAGGGGAACATGGGCTTCTGCCAAGCGTTGTGCGTGTGTGGAGATGAGCCTGCTTACACAGCTTTGACTTTGCGTACGCAGGCTTGATTCCTCGTGTGTGGGTCATGAATTAGAAAAACCCTAGCTGACTTACTTAGGTATAAAAGTAGTCGTTTGGGTCCAAAACCCTCACCAACGTTTTTCCCATCCAGAGAACACTTTTTCAAGGTCACCTAATGGCAAAAAACTTACCTCTTGATGTCTCCACTTGGATTAGGAAGCTTGTTCCCGATTTCAAGGATTTTGTTGCTCCCTATGGCCTTTCTTGCATCTTCCCTGACGAAATTAGGGTGGATGAGCCTCTTCTTTGTGCTAATTCCAACTATTGGGTTCCTTCTTGGCATGTTTTCCACTTCAAAGGAATAAACTATGCCCCACTATTGAGGAATTTTCTGCTATCATGGGTGAACTAGAGATTGATGATCTTATCTTTCCTACCATGGGTGGGGATCTTCCTTCCTTGCTGTGAGTTGTGTTGGGCATCCTTAAAACTACAACCAATAGATGGCATGTTTTTGGTAAACTCAACCTTAGGTTGGTCTTTGATTATTTTTCCAGTTCAGGCCTTCTTGAGGGTGAGAGGCCACGATTGTACTACCTTCGTGCCTTTTGCTTATGTGCCCTTGCAAGGTATTTCTTGGTTCAATAGTCATATTCTATGGACCTTTGAATATGTATGGTGGCTTATGAGCTAAAGAGGGGTAATCCAATGGGCTTGATCTTGGTGGAAACTATCAATGGTTTGGATGCCTTTCAAAGGAGGGAAGCAATCTTCTTCGCAGGAGACTCTCTTCTTCTTCTTCAGGTATAATCCCTATCTTTTGCCTAGGGTTCTTAACTTAGTGGGATCCCTCTAATTTTGTATAGATTGCCTTTTGGTTTTCAACCCATTGAGGCACCTTATATCGTCTTTCATCATTATTTCTTTATTTTTTCTCACTCCCACTTTTCTCTCTCTCTCTCTCTCTCTCTCTCTCTCTCTTTTCCTTTTCTCTCTTTTTTCTTTCCTTTTCTTTTCTCCCTCTCTTCTCTTCTCTCTATTTTTTTTCTAGATATGGTTACAAGAGATGCTTTGGTTGCTTCCACCTCCTACTGTGCCCCTCAGCACCTACCTTCCTAGACATCTTAGAGACCCCTAGCCTCAGAATGTCATGGGTTTTGAAGCGTACATGGAGTTTATGGGTGGCCTTAAGGAGACTGACATTCAGTGGGTCATGGAATGGTGACATATCTCAAGCATGGTCCATAGTTGCAGTAAGGATCATTGTGTGACTTTGGATGGGGTTCATTGCTGTTCTTAATACTCCATTTGTCGTATCTCAAGGCAATTTGGAGAGCGTCAAGGAGCTCTTGATGATGAGGGTGCCTTCCACATTGCGGTGTTCACCAACAGGTTCTTAGGCAGGATTAGTGAGGCTTGACCGCATTGTAGGGTGACAAAAAACATTGTTCCTCTCAAATACATCTACCCCACTACAAGCTACAAGCAAATGTTGGAGGATGACATGAAGTGGATTCTAATGGACAAGAAAGCTTATACGTGGACTAGCAAAAAGGCAAGGAGGACTGAGTGACCACCTTTGAGGGCCACCATAATTTACTTTTATGCACCTTTATGATTCTCATGTCTTTGTTTTTGAATTTAATAAAGGATTGGAATGTCCCAATTCCGCTATTAAAACAAACTTATTATCTTTTAATTTGAGCAATGAGAGAATTCCCTTTTTACTATCTTTGCTTATTGTCATTTTTTTTTCTTCTTTTCTTTTCTTTTCCCTTTGCCATGTAATTTTTGTCCATGAAGTCCTTTGAGGAATTTCTGCCATGCCCATGGTCTTTTCACCTAATTTTGCCTAAACCACCCTTTCAAGTTTTCAATCTACCGAGGTTTTTTTGCCTTAATTTTTTCCTAGGCCACCCTTTCGGGTTTTCAACCTAGCAGGCTTTTTTCTTTTAGATGTCATATTTCCAGAGTCTATCCACGCTGGGGGCGAAACATCTCTTCCCCATCTAAATCTGTGATTCTTGTAGCACCTCCAGACATGATTTTTTTAATGATAAAAGGCCCAAACCACCTAGGCTTTATTTTTCCTATTGGATCAAAAGTCTCATCTCTAAGCATCTTTAGAACCAAGTCCCCTTCTTTAAGGTTTCTTGGTTTCACTTTCTTGTTGAATGCTCTAGCAATCCTTTTTTGGTACCCTTGTGCACGGTATTGTGCCCTAGCTCCCTTCTCATCTATCAAAACCAATTGTTCATATCTCAGCTTAACCCAATCTTCTTCTAGGACCTTGGTTTCTACCAATACCTTCAAAGATTGTATCTCCACCTTAATAGGAAGCACCGCCTCACTACCATAAACCAAATATTAAAGTGTTGCCCCAGTCGCTACACGGATAGAGGTTCTATAACCCCATAAGGCAAATGAAAGCTTCTTGGCCCAATCTTTATAGTTAGTACCATCTTGGCTAGGATATTCTTCACATTCTTATTGGCTGCTTCCATGGACCCATTAGCTTGTGGTCGATATGGTGAAGACTTGTGATGCTCAATGCCATATTCTTCTATGACCCTTTGGACTTCACCTTCAAAGTGGGAACCATTATCGTAAATGATCACTTGGGGCACCCCAAATCGACATATGATGATGTTTTCTAAGAATCGAGCTACGTGCTTAGCCTTCAACAAAAAATAGAAGGCCGCTTTCACCCACTTAGTGAAATAGTCGATTGCCACTAAAATGTACTCATGCCTATATGAAGCCTTAAGAACTATCCTTACAATCACATCTATGCCCCAAACTAAGAATGGCCATGGAGAAGTCATGCTATACAACTCACTATGTGGAACATGGTTTAAGTTGATGTGTGTCAGACAATCGTGGCAGCTTATCACATAGTCCACATAATCAGTCTCAATTGTATTCCAGTAGTACCATATCCTTAGAATCTTCTTGGTTAACATTCTTCCATTCATATCAGGGCCACAAATTCCTTGATGAACTTCTTCCATTACACTCTCGGCTTCTTCTCTCTTCAAGCAACGAAGGTGAACGCCATCATAGGATCTTCTATAGAGTTTTCCTCCACATAGGATGTATTGGGTTGCCATCATCCTAATGGATTAACACTCTCTCTTATCGGCACCATTCAGATATGCCTTAGTCCTAAGAACTTCATGATGTCATAGTACTACAAAACCTCCTCTTCCTCTATAGCCATTACTGAAGCTTCGATCTTCCTTTGGTGCACTTCTTCATAACTTTTTTCAATCTATAAGGGTTGTGTCCAAACTCCCTCAGGTCTTTCAACCATAGAGGCTAAAGTAGCCAAGGCATCCATAAATTGGTTTTGAGTTCTAGGGATGATTGTGTATTCAATCTTGTTAAAGGTCTTGGTCAAGTCCTCTAAGTATTGTTAATAAGGCTTCAAATGTTCTTCCTTCACTTTCCACAACTTTTGCACTTGGGCTATAATCAAAGTTGAATCCCCAAAGACTTCAGCCTCTTTTACTCCCATTTCTTGAAGAGCTTCCATTTCGGAGATACAAGCCTCATATTCAACAATGTTGTTAGTCACTTCAAAGTTAAACTTGATTGCCAAAGGTATGTGAGATCCCTCGGGAGTAATCAAGAGTATTCCTATCCCATTCCCATATTGGTTTGCGGCTCTATTGAAGTACATTTTCCATGTCCTTAACTCAACATCCAAAATATCTTCATTTGGAAAATCTTCTTTACCATCTTCCCCCTCTGTGGGATTCTTGGCACAAAAGTTTGATATGACGCTTCCCTTGATAGTTTTGCTGGCCACAGACTTCAAATCGAATTCCACCAATAAAATCAACCATCTTGACAATCTTCCACTCAATGTGGGCTTCTCAAAGAAGTACTTCAATGGGTCCATTCTTACCACCACCCATATTTGGAAAGGTAAAACGATATGTCTCAATTTCTATACGGCTCAAACAAGCGCAAAGCATGACTTTGCTATAGGAGTGTACCTAGTCTCGTAATCATGGAATCTTTTGCTTAAGTAATATATGGCTCTTTAATTCTTCTTATCATCTTCTTGTGCAAGCATACATCCAATCGCATCCCCTATGATGGAAAGGTATAGGAGTAAGGGTTTTCCATGTTGTGGAGGCCCTAGGATAGGTGGGTGGAGGAGATATTCCTTGATAAGTGGCTTTTTGGCTCTCATCGTTCCATGTGCATAGTTCATTTTTCCTTAGGAGTTTAAATATGGGCTCACAAGTGGAGATGAGCTTGGCAATTAATTAGTTAATGTATTGTAGTCGACCCAAGAAACCCCTAATCTCTTTCTCACTTTTAGGTGGAGGTATCTCCAATATGGGTTTGACCTGGGATGGGTCAACTTCTATTCCTCTATCACTGACTAGGAACCCTGACAATGTTCCTGAGGTTACTCTAAAGGTGTTTTTTTTAATGGTTTTAGTCTTAATTTATATTCTTTAATCCATTTGAAGAACTTCCGTAAGTTCGTGGTGTGACTTTCTCTATCTTTGGATTTCACTATCATGTCATCGACATACATCTCTACCTCATTATGCATCATATCATGTAGCAAGGCCGTAGCCATCCTTTGATAAGTTTCCCTAGCATTCTTGAGGCCAAACAGTATTACCGTGTAATAGTAGATTCCCCATTTGGTAGTGAATGTGATTTTGGTCATGTCCTTAGGAGCCATCTTGATTTGTTTGTATCTTGAAAAACCATCAATGAAGGATATCAAGTCACTTCTTGCCGTGTTATCCACCAGGACATCAATGTGGGGGAGGGGAAAGTCATCCTTAAGGCATGCCTTATACAAATCTCTAAAATCCACACACATCCTCACCTTTCCATTCTTCTTAGGTACAAGCACGACATTGGGTATGCATTCAGCTTGGTGTACGAGTTTGATGAACCCTTCCTTTAGTTGCTTGGTGACTTCCCCTTTGATCTTTAAAAGCTATTCTGTCCTCATTCTTCTCAATTTTTGCTTAATAGGCACTATGTGGTCATGGGTATCAATGTGGTGTTGAGCTATCTTGGTGTCAATTCTAGGCATATTTTCAAAGGACCATGCAAACACCTCTTGAAATTCCATGAGGAGTTCTTGAAGATCTTTTTTTTTTCCTTTTTCATTTAAAGTTAAGCCAATTTTAATTAAGCGTAGATTCTCATCATTGCCCAAATAAATAGTTTCAAGAGTTGGTTCCATTGGTTCAATTTCATTTTCATTTTCAAATTCATTTGGATCATTTAAGTGTAGAATTTCAATGTATGGGACACATCAAAGTAAGCCAAATCAGGATTTATCTTATTGAAAATATTGAAAAGTACATTGGAATTTGCATTACAAAACTTTTTCCCCATGTTCTTAGAAAACCCAACCCAAGTCCAATTATTAATGGGCCCTATAATAGGTATGATGAATTCTTCCTTCTTTCTCTCTCAAGTGTTAGGACATGTGTGGTTCACTTGTTAAGAACATATGTCATTTCTTTTATGTAATTGGCTAATCCTTTGACGAAACGCACTTTGCTTGTAATTGGGTAGATCTAGGATGTTTTTAATACTTCAAGAAACAAGGTTTCAAGATCAAGTGTTAAAGCCATGCAAGTCCGTTCAAGATACAAGTTGAAGAAGTGCTTGTCATTAAAGCTCGACAGCTAGCATCTATCGAGCTTAAGAAGCTGTTCCAGCCCCGAGGCTCGACAGCTGCTCAACAGCATCTCGACACCTCTAGCTGTCGAGATTTAAGAAAAACAGATTTTCAGATCTGTTTTGATTCCAATCCGTGGATATGTCTTCGAGCCTTCTTTTCTCATAACCCTAGACATATAAAATGATTATTTTAAGGGCCGTCAAAGTAGACACAAGTTGCACAAGCATTGAGCAAAGTTTGTTTAAGCAATTTGTGACCGGAGACAAAGTTTGCCCTAGTTCATCTCTTTGTGAAGAAGCTACTGTGTATGTGCACCGTAGGGTTTTATAACCAAGCATCTTCTTGTTTTTCATTGTGATGATGAATTGAAGAACTTTGCAGCCAACATCTTTCTCAAGTTGGTGATTGAAGTCGCGTACTGGGATCCGCGCAATTGGTTAGTCACGTACTGGGAGCCGTTCATCAAAAGGAGAGATTGTCATTACAGAACAAGTCCAATTGGGTATTGGGGTAAGGGTTCAAATGTAGGTTGGTAGAAGGTACTGGGATTCCTTTACTTGTAACTGCTTGTTGTGATAATAGTGGATTCTCGGGAGTGGTAACCTTAAAATCACCCTGTGGGATTTTTGCCTTGGAGGTTTTCCCCATTCGTAAACAAATCACCGTGTCAATTTATTTTTTCTGCTGCACTTTAGTTTATTGGTGATTTGTTTGTGCTACCACGTGTTTGCATGTTAATTTGGTTAATTAATTAAACTTGGCTAATTAATCAATTAATCCATCACAAGGGGTCAATACGTTTTTGGCCTATCATCAAGGCTTGCCATTCCTTCATTTGTTCTTTTTTAGTTCATCTTCTTTCTTCAAGGGTTCCCACACGTGCATAGCTTCGGTCACGTCATACATATCCTTGCTCTCGTGCATAGCTAATCATTTCATTGTCTCCTTCCTCTTATTTGTTCCTTACAAGGTATTGGTCGTCATCTGAAGAAGGGTCCATGTTGCGTTCAAGTGTGAAGTAAGTCCGAGTGACTTGGGTTGTCCCTACCTTCGAGGTTCATTCTGGCCAATCGTGATCTTCCCATGATCCCGCGTCTCCCAATTCGGAAAAGTTGTTGACATGGGCCCTCTTGAAAGTCCATGGTCCCAGAGCATCCTTTAGTTGCAGCTTGAATTTGGGTATAGGCAGGCAAACTTTCCCTTCTGCCATCACGCAATTGATAGCTTCTTGAGTTAGCCCACTTGGTTCATGCCCAACCTTTTGTTTCTCAGCTTCCTTTTTCTCAATTTCGGAGAGATGACCTATTATCTTCTTAAGGACCTCAGCTTGCGCCTTTACATAGTCGAGTGTCTTTTGCATGAAGACCTTTTCACTTGTAGCGTCCATCCTTCATTCTCGATAAGCCTTCAATTTGGATGTCTCGCCTTCCATTGGACTTGGATTGGAGTGATGTTTGGAAAGAAGCCCCATTTTTATTTAGTTGATGTCCCATTTGAAAGGTCCCTTTTACTTTTAGATATTCTTGGAAAATTCTTAAGTTCATTTTAATGGAGGCCCAATTACAATGTCACTCCCTTTCCTCTGATGGATCATTGCCCTTTGTTTCATTGGGCTTTGGTCCATTTACAGTAAAGCTCTTATCTTACTCTATTGGGATTTCATTAGAATATACTTAGAAATTTCAACCCTTTGTCTTAAACTTGGGCCTACAATGTATTCATCACCTTTGGGCTTTTCATTTTTATTCATTATTTCATCACAATATTTTTCTTTGAAATAGCCCTCTAGCTAGAATATTTTGTAGCCTTCCTTTCAAAGTATATGAAATTCTCATAATTTTGTGCCTAGGCATACAACAAAGAGGCTCAAGATTTGGGATGTTGATGCGAACCTCAACCTGGCTCTGATACCAAATGATGCGAACCTCAATCGACACGCTTTGAGACCCAACAAAAATATTGGAATACTTAACCCAGGAAAGCTAAAAATCAGATTTATGATAGAAACCCTGACCCAACGTTTATAAGAGAAACGCGAACCAAAGGTATAAGTTGACCTTGACCCAATGATTATAAAGAATCACGAACCAAAGGTATAAAGTTTGAACGCCACAAGGAAGAGTCCTTGATAAGTTCACAGTTCTTGAAGAACCAAAAGAGAGCAAAGCCTCACCTTTTCTGAATTTTATTCAATAATAATCTGAAAAACGTTTACAGACTTCAGAGCCTATTTAAGGACTCCACAAAACTTGACAGACAAGAAAATATATTATGAAATAACTCATAATTTATACATTAACATATAATGAATCAAGTTTGACCTAAAAAGCATTAAATGCACCTAAAAACAAGGAAAATACCTAAAAAACGTACTAAATAATAAAACCCTAAATAAAAGCTGATTTGGTCTGAAATTAGCAGATCCAAAATAGGAAAAAATCTGCCTTAACTGATACAGAGCTGGAAAGTCAATCAGCCATTAATTCATGCCATAAATCACTCCCAATTAAGTCAGATCAGCCCTAAATAGCTTGAATTAAATTTACTACACTTTCATCTTCCTTTGGGCCAAGCTTGGAACATCCTGCGTTAGAATCAGCCCAAATCTCTTGAATCAGCCCATTAAGTGCTTCTTGGATCTTCTTGGATCTTGCTCTTGTAATAGGCCCAACTGGAACATGCAATGGATCCTTGAATGCTTGTTGATTCTCATCAGATGTTCATTTTGGCTTTAAAGGATGTTGGATGCTAAGTCCATATCGTATTTGATACCTTAGGCCCAAAGTCCTCTTTTTAAAAGGGCTTTTTCCAATTGGGCCTACGATAGTAATCAAGCTATGGTCTTATGAACCTTTCAAGTTAAGATATGCTTTTGGATTTAGGGACGAGCCTTTCATATGTGAGAACTTCTTTTCTTTTGTCCCACAACATCTTAGGGAATACCATGACTTTAGGGCCATCCCTTCCATTTATATACTCTTATTTGTCCTTTAGAATTAGGTGAACACATGATATATGGTTGAACAAACAAGAGATATATAGAGGGTACCCTTCATGGTAGGATCTAAGATCTCTCTAGTGTGGGTAGGCTTCCTAAGGCCAAAGGGATAGATAAGTAGGTCACTCACAACTAGGTGGGCTATGATTTCAACTGAAGTCCTAAGTGGACCCTAGAGTGGATTGGTAGCAAACCTTTAATGTACTCAAGGCCCATTATAGGTGATGGCACCGATAGTGAGTTGGGGGGATGAACTTCGAAAAATTTGGGCCTTAATGGAGCCTTCCATCTTCCCACTCATCACCAAGCAAGGTTAAGGGACAAAAGAACTAGTGAATGTGAGTGCAAACAAGTATTGAAAAAGTTTTTATTAAGGTTAAGAAATAAGACACATAGGAATTAAACTTATAATCCCTAGTGGAGTCGCCACTGTGGGCACAACGAAAATGGAGTCGCCACCTAGTTATATGGTCCAAAAACCATGAATATAACGTCTTTTTAAGGAAGGACCTATGATTTTACTACTAGAGTTTGGGTTTGGAGTTTAGGTACGCTTTTGGGAAGGTGTTAGGCACCCAAAATCGCCAAACCCTAAGATTGACCTCCCATCATTGTGTCTTATACCTTAACCTTATTAAAAACGTTCTCAACACTTGCATCTATACTCATAGACACACTAACATACATCTATGCATACAATCATGACATCTTTCATCCCAAAACACACATACTTATCAATCTAAAACAAAAGAGAGCAAACACAAGCATTCATCTAACATGTGAAAACCTATCATACATCTACAACAAGGTAGCAAGCATATCATCATAGCAAGGCAAACATGCTACAAACCCTAATCATACATCTAAACATGTTCTATCATATGATCAAAGGGAAACCTTAACACAAATGCATGGACATTGTTAATGCATGACTTAACCTTTACTCACCTCTTAGCAACACAACACCTATGGCATCAGTGCATGAACATGTGAATGAATAGCATTAATACTAAGAAACCCTAATCTACATATGTGATAACAAACAAAAATGTTAGAAGGTGAACAAACAGTTATGAGGCTTAAAACATATGAAAAAGAGGCTACACAGAATAAACATGTGAATGCAGGAAAAAAACAAACAAAAATTAGGGTTTCTGGGTAACGACATCATGCACGTAGAACAGGTCTGCATATGCATGAGTTCAACCTGCGTGCACAGGCTAGATCATGTGTACGTAAATCCTTACCTAGAAAAATTAATTCACATAAAAATAGAGCAGCAGCCAAACAAATAAAAAACGTAAATATAGCAACCTAACATGCTTAAAAATATGAAGAAAACCTAAAACTAACCTAGACAAACATATATAAACATAAACTAAACACAGAAACAAGATTAAGGAGAACATTAAAGGCAGGAAAGAAAAGAAAAGTTTAAAAGAATACCTTAAAGCAAAAGCTCCTAGGCTTGTTTTTTGACCATTCCTCTCAGTCAAATCTATCACAATTCAATAAAATAGTGATTAACAATCTTAAACTTAACAGATTAGGGCCAGAAAAGATCCCAATCAAATAAAAATGACTTGAGGGTGTTTTGCGAAAAGCTCCCTTTAGATTCACTATTTTCTAGTGAATCTTAGGTTTTTCTCGTGGGATTTCTATGTTTTGAAAATGTACTATGTAAGGCTTTATATAGTGGAAAAAATGGGGTTTGGAATGGCTCCCATACGATGTTGGATTCGTTCCAAACCTCAGCTATAATTGCAGAATACTTTCATTTCTTATGTTTTTGAAACCTTGGTTGCGTTTGCAAGAATGTGCTTGCGTACGCATGCTTTGGCTCGAGTACGTAGGCTGGACCCATGTGCGCAAGATGAGGGCTGCTTTGGTCATTTTATTTCTAAAAATAGATTTTTTTTGGCTCATTTAAAAGGTTATATTTTTCATTTTAACACTCATCAAGTCAATTTAATATCTGATTGGGCTCTACACTAGCCTTGGACCTTAGAGTTCAAGCATCATTGGGGAACGGGGGCCCGAGTCATAAAGGGTACAAAAGGTATTGTCTACACCTTCCTTGAAGGGACGCTATATATATGGTTCCTAGACCATTTCAAAAACTAGGCAGCGACTCCCCTTTTGTGTCCACAGTTAGCCTTTTCGGCTATCCCAATTGGGCTTAAGTGTGAGGCATTGTATAGAAACATACAATATATTATTATTTTGTAAATTAAGTGAATGAAAAACTTAATATAAAAGGATGTTCTAATCAAAAGCATAAATGTAAAAAGATGTTCTTAAATACAATCCTTTGTCTCAAACTTAATCCAAATATTTGCTAAAGGGAATGAAAAACATTTAAAACAAAAATAAAAAAAGAAAAGAAAAAATCTGTGTTTTATATATGTCTTAACTTGCAGGTAATCAATGGTGCTGCCTCTTTCTTGGTTGGTAGCTAGGAGTCACCTCCGAATCCTCCTTCTCAGCACCGTCATCATCATCATTATCATCACCACCACCTGTGATGAGAATCAACAAGTATTCAAGGATCCATTGCATGTTCTTGTTGGGCCTATTACAAGAGCAAGATCCAAGAAGATCCAAGAAGCACTTAATGGGCTGATTCAAGAGATTTGGGCTGATTCTAACGCAGGATGTTCCAAGCTTGGCCCAAAGGAAGATGAAAGTGTAGTAAATTTAATTCAAGCTATTTAGGGCTGATCTGACTTAATTGGGAGTGATTTATGGCATGAATTAATGGCTGATTGACTTTCCACTTCCGTATCGCTAAGGCAGATTTTTTTCCTATTTTGGATCCGCTAATTTCGTACACAATCAGCTTTTATATAGGGTTATATTATTTAGTACGTATTATATGAAATTTCATTGTTTATAGGTGCATTTAATGCTTTTTAGGTCAAACTTGATTCCTGATATGGTAAGGTATCAATTAGGAGTTATTTCAGAATATATTTTCTTGTCTGTCAAGTTTTGTGGAGTCCTTAAATAGGCTCTGAAGTCTGTAAACGTTTTTCAGATTATTATTGAATAAAATTCAGAAAAGGTGAGGCTTTGCTCTCTTTTGGTTCTTCAAGAACTGTGAACTTATCAAGGATTCTTCCTTGTGGCGTTCAAACTTTATACCTTTGGTTCGTGATTCTTTATAATCATTGGGTCAAGGTCAACTTATACCTTTGGTTCGCGTTTCTTTTATAAACGTTGGGTCAGGGTTTCTATCATAAATCTGATTTTTAGCTTTCCTGGGTTAAATATTCCAATATTTTTGTTGGGTCTCAAAGCGTGTCGATTGAGGTTCGCATCAACCTGGGTGGGCCACTTTTCCAGGACTGTATGGCTCCCTAGAATAATTGGTCACCTTTAACTTGAGATTCCCGACCAGCCATTCCAACTCTTCGTGCTCTTGAATAATAGGTTGCAATTCAAAGAAAGATGGGTTAGTGACTGAAACAAAAAGAGAGAATTGGCAGAAAAGAGAAAGGACAAAGGGAAGAAAGATTTCACCGCCCGAGTGTTGGGAGGGAAAGGATAGCCATGACATTAGGATTACGGGGCACGACTCACTCCGAGCAAAGCCATCCGGGCCATAGGCATAGACCTCCAAGGAAGATGTCGAGGGTCAATGAGCTCACTGATAGTAGGCTTTTCCTGTTATCGTTTTCACATTAGAAGGCATGACAAATAAGGTAAAGGAAAGGAAGAGAAAAAGAAGAGATCGAGCATATACCAGAGGAGTAAGGGAGCGCCACTCCCCTATAAGTTGTACTCAACATCAGTCATGGAGTGTGGGGCAAGCATGAACTCAATAGGGTCCATTGGAATCTAGGGGTTATCCCTGCCTACCAACTGACGCCACACCCTCTTCGCCAAATATAGCGCCCTTAAGCCTACTCTTTCAAAGGGTCGGGTGATCTTTGAAACAATGAAAGCAACAGGCTCTAGGTCTCGAGAAGCAAGAAGGGGCTAGCCAGCCCATGGAGCCTAGTTAACCTAGAATGACACAAAATTAGAAGAAGGGTATTTTAAGGGAAATGTATGAAGAAGCGTGAAAAGCTAGAACTCTTGAACTTTCCTCATTAGAAATTAACCCAGCAAGGTGGGCCTTCACTCGAGGAAAATCCTTCAGAACTAGGTCATTGCCCAGGGTTATAAGGCCATACATAACCATCTACTATTGAAAAAAAGAAGCACAAGCCACTGGTTAGATGCAAGATGACAATTGCAAGATGATAGTTTGCAAGGTGACAAATGTAAGATGACAGATGCAGGATGGTAATTTTCAAGACAATACAGTTTCCAAGACTACAAGCTACAAGTGAAAGTGCGAAGAAGGGAAAGAGAACTAACCTCAAGAATCTTCCAAGGCCCCACAAGCTGCCGTAAAGTACCCCGACTTAGAGTGTTAAGGGTAGAGTAAAGATAGGCAAGACATACCTGCCCTCAGTTGGCCCTCCATGCCTCTCCCAAGTCCTCGAAGAGGGTCAACCACCTTAAAGACACCGTTTTCCCACCATTGGCAAAGAGGTAAGCCCCTAGCAAATGAAGAAGGAAGGTGCTAGCCATCTAGATGCCCTCCTCCATGGTCCTCTATGGGAGAAGCATGTAGTCCGACACCAAGTCAAAGTAGCGGATGGTCTCAATGAAGTACTTCCTGCCTAAGATGTCGATGCACCATCCAAGTTAATAATGACCCCTTCGAAGCTGAGGTTGGTCATGTGGTAGAAGTCATAGGGAGTCACTATCATCTCCGGCTCAGCAATATGAAAAGTGTGGGTGGTGTCCCACCACCTTTCAATGAGGCACTGCACCAAAGTAGTGCTCACAGATCTTTTCGGAAGGAGGCCAATGATGGGCTTGAAGGGAAGATGATGTTAGATTCTTATTAGTACTTTCCCTACCAACATAAGGGGTTAGTGATTGCAAAAAAAGGAAGACGACGTTAGATTCTTAATTAAAAAGAAAATAATGGATAATAATGTTTTCTATGCAAGAATGAAGATAAAAACAAATGATACAGTGATGACAAAAAGGTATGCTAGGATTGCATATGGGAGTCAAATGGTTGAAAAAAGGAGTGAAAATGGGTAGAGTAAGGCTTCTGCCAGGTGTCTCATGTACGTCGATCAAAGCCCATGTACACAGACAAGACCACGCGTACGTAGACCCATCCCCACGTATGCAGAACCTCAAGAACATACCTGTGTACACAAGAACAGAGCTGCATATGCATGAATGTAAGCTGCGTATGCAGGCCTAAGCCCACACACGCAAGAACACATATAGAAGTAGTTCTTCAACATTTTCAAGGGTGCATAATCCAAAATCAATCTTAGACATGTTCCTATCCCTCCTAATGTGTCAGGTTTTCATCTAAACCCATCCCATAGTAAAACCCAAACATTTACATGGCTTCAAACACATTAAAACAGAAGGTCAGAGAGAAACTTGAAAATGAGAAAAAGTTTGAAAACTTATAGATTCAGCCATGCGAATGTGATTCTCAGGTCTGTATGTCAGTGGTGGAGACCACATCAACCTCATCACCCCACTCTAGCGGGTAAGGCACCTGATGGCTAAACTATGTGTAGTTTAGGCCTCACCACTAAACTATATGTAGTTTAGTCATGAATAGTAAAAAAAAAATTTCTTTTTTTTTTTTCAAAAAAGAGAGGAATATCTCAAGACTTCCATAATTTGGCACAAAATCATCAAAGGACATACCCAGTAAAGAAGCAGAAGATTCTTTGTCAATAGTTCAAGCATCTGAAGCAATATCCCCTAAAGAAAGCAGAAGATTCTTTGTTAAAGTCCTTTGCAAACCATGAAGGAAGCAAAAGATTTTTCCCCAGTGGGCCATACACTACTCCTCAGCGAGTCCATTCCTGTTACTCCTCAGTGAGTTCTTCATCCCTAAGTAAGTCATGCAAGAGGTAGAAGATTCCTTCCCATGCACACCTACTCCTCAGCAAGTTTTCACCATCCTTAATGGATCTAGCAATCAAGACTACTCGTGCACATATCCTCTGGGAATTGAATATGCAGACATGGTAGAAAAAGGTAGAGATAGAGATAGTGAAAGAGACCAAGGTCACTTAAGGCAAGAGTCTTACCAGAAAAGGTAGAGAAAGAAGTGAAGAAGATAAAAGGAACAAGTCACCCGCAGAAGTTTGAGGCAAGAGCCCTAAATGGACACCACAAAGCCTATATTCTTTTGTTGTTTGTTGGACCCTTTGTTTGTTTTCTTTTTCTTTTTAAGTGACTCTAGGATAGTAAGTCACTCACTATTTGCTTGCAACTGGCAAAACAGGTTTCAGCATAGTGAACATGTCGTTGCTTGTTTCCCAAGCAATAAAGGTGGGACTTCGGACATACGAATCCCACACAGCTCTTTAGAGTTGCACCCCACCCATGTATGCGTGATATGTGTCATGTGCGTAGGTTGGGCCCAAGCCGTATATCGGAACAAAATGTTTTGTCTCTTATTCTTTTGATCCCGGTAGCGAAACTCAAGAATCAAAAGAGGGGCATCTATAGACACCGCATTTTGTACACTTTACGAATCGGGCCCCTATTCTCC
This sequence comes from Castanea sativa, assembly GCF_040712315.1. Taxonomy (NCBI): domain Eukaryota; kingdom Viridiplantae; phylum Streptophyta; class Magnoliopsida; order Fagales; family Fagaceae; genus Castanea; species Castanea sativa. The sequence goes on from NC_134017.1 coordinate 34,775,000, forward strand.
AATGATGCTCCAACTCTAAAGTGCAATGCTAGTTTAGAGCCCAATCAGAAATCAAATTGACTTGAGGAATGTGAAAATCGAAAATATAACCTCGGCTTGGGTACGTGGGCCAAAGCTTTCGTACGCAGACACATTTCGCCGTACATAGCTAGGGCTTCAGAAGTATAAGAAAGGCAAGTTTTCTGCAATAGTGGTTAAGGTTTGGAATGAATCTCACATTGTCTGGGAGCTACTCCAAACCCCATTTTTTCCACTATAAAAAGCCTTAGATGGTATATTTTCAAAACACACAAAAATCTTATGGGAAAAAGCTAAGATTCATTAGAAAATAGTGAATCAAAAGGGAGTTTTTTACAAAACACCCTCAAGTCATTTTTATTTGATTGGGACCTTTTCTGGCCCCAATCTTTTTAGTTTAACATTGTTAATCACTTTTTTTATTGAATTGTGATAGATTTGACAAAGGAGAACGGTAAAAAAATCAAGCCTAAGAGCTTTTTTCCTTAAGTTATTCTTTCTAGCTCTCTTTTTATTTATTTTTCTTTATTTTTTTGTTTTAATCATGTTTTATGGTTTGGTTTATGTTTATGCATGTTTTCCTAGGTTAGTTTATAGTTCTATTTATGTTTTGAACATGTCAGGTTGTTAGAATTACGGTTTTCTTACTTCTGCTTTGTTTTCGACTTCATGTTTCTAGGCTAGGGTTTTAAGTAAGTCCCACGCACGCATGCCATGAGCATGTGTACGCAGGTTAAATCCTGCGTACGCAGGTGCTTGCCCAGAAACCCTAATCTAGATTTCTTGTTTGTTTGTTTCGTTTGTTTCGCATGTTTTGTCTCTTTTCTTTAAAGCCTTTTTTCATAGTTAATATGTATCTGAGTCTCTATCTTGTATGCTTGCCTCTTTAACATGCTTAGATTAGGGTTTTATGTTTATTTCTTGCTTTATGTTATGAACATGCATTCACATGCCCATTCATGATGCCATAGGTGTTGAGATGTTGCAAGGTAAGTAAGGTAAGTCATGCATTCACATGAACATGCATGTTGATTGTTTTAATCCTCCCTTGATATATGTGTATGACGTTGATGTCTTTTTTTTATTCATGATATGATTTGCTTGCCATCATGTTTGATTTGCTATTTGATTTAGATGTATGATAGGGTGTTCACTTGTTAGATGAATGCTAGAGTTTCTTTTTGTTGGGGTTTATGCCCTAAAACCCAATTTATTGGCATGTATTTAATAATTAAATTGTTTAATTATATGAGACTATCTATAAATGAACTAAGACATTATCATAGTCCATGAGATGCATTGTATGTGATTTATGTGAAAAGTCACAGAAGATATAAATCACAAGTTCTTTGTAAACTCAAAAGTTTAGTTCGTAGTCGGTGATGAAATTGGGCGTTTCATCTGCGAAGACTATAACATATCAACTAAGATGATTTGTCTTGATCATGGAAGTGGAGACTTCTAGTTGGTATGTTGATATGTTTTAAGAGTTAAGACATATTGAACTGGACCGTTGTGAGATTTATTATTCTCCTAACAACTGTCAAATGAATAATAAATCTCACGACTTCTATTTACATCAACTCTAAATCTTGAGAGAATAATGGACCTGATCATGAGATGTAGGTTGTTTTGATATATCAGGAGTGAGATCTATTAGTTACGGTCAAAACCTCAGTATGTTGGGCATCCGCATTTAGTGTTGATGGAACATATATTCTCAAGATGGAATTCATAGTCTCTTAATGGAGATACAAAATATTCCCTTGAGATAAGTTTAATGGATTTAGTTATTCAGAGTGTTGGGCCCAACCACTTTAGTAAGGAGTTACTAAAGTATATATTTATGAAATTGGATTTCATAAATATATGATGAATAACATAAAGGATTAAACCGGGTACTCAAGGATTAAGATGTAGTAATCTTCAAAGTGGCAGTCTATATTCATGACTTTGGATTACTACGAATATTTTAATGAAGGGGTTGTATGCATAATAAAGTCTTGGGATATAATTTATTAATAAGGCCTAGGGTGCAATTATATTTATATAGTGATATTAAATATAATTAATGGTAACTTTGGGCTTGTCAAGAGTTGACGGAAAAGCCCAAGGCCCATTGGAGCTAGTGTCTTATTGGTCCCTTTTGGTCCCACTCCAAGCCACACACTAAAGCTCAATTGGAAAGGCCCAATAGGCCAGCCCAATTAGATAATCAGTTAGTTATAAAGGGAGAAACATACCGAATTTTTATTAGAAGAGATTAGAAAAGAAAAAGAAACGGTGTGTGAGAGAGTGTGAGACACACTTTCATTCTCCCTCTGAAAACTGATTGAGAGACCACACATCTTGGGCGTAAAGTGGGATTGGAGTGAAGATTAAAAGTGTTCCCAAGTGCTTCTAATCTTTGTTTTGAATTTCTCCACACCAAGGTACGCTATCTTGTTCTTAAATTCTGAAATTTACATAGTGCATGTTATCGATCATGAATGAAATAGATCCTTGTTTATTGCTTCCGCTATGTGTTTTGTATGAGATACAAAACCAGTTTTCTCCTGCAATTGGTATCAGAGCCAAGTTTTCATATCATGATTGTATAGCGTGTGATTGAATTTTAGAATTTAAGAAAACCGTTATCTTTGTGTTTTTCAAATTTCTGCATAAAAATATTGTTCCATAAATTTTGTGTGCATTGATAAATATATGTGATATATTGTTATGATTGTGCACTAATGGGTCATTGATTCTATAACCATTAATGGAAAAATATTCATGGAATGCGTGTATATATATCATCAAGTGAGATTGGTTGTGCGGTCATTGATTAATGCCAAGGAAACAGTTATTGAATTTCAATAACTGTATGTGCATTTCTTTTTGTTAACGCACGCCTTGGTGAAATTCACTGCATGGCTTGGAGCACGGATTGGTGAATTTCATTGCATGGTTTGGAGTATGGCTTGGCCATCTTATCAACTTGCAAGCATATAAGACAATATGATGGCCCATGGTTGATACGGATTGGTTATTCAAGGATTCCTTTTGCACCTTTTGGATTTTAAATGCATGGTTTGACTCTTGCATGGCTTTTGGTTTATATACTAGTTATTGCCTTGCTTGCCTTGTACGTGACTTTGTCTTTTGGCATGCATAAAGACTTTGTTATTGTGTCTTTTGGCATTCAATGCATTACTTCACTATTATATGCAATTTTTGTCCTTTATGGCCATGGAAAAAAAAAAATATAGAATCCGTATATAGACTTCAACCATCTGGAAGTACCATTGTTATATATATATAATATAATAATCATATATTATATATTGTATTATATACATATACATATAATATAATATAGTTTTGTAATATATGAGTTTATATTGCGTTATATATATTTATATATGTTAATGCTAGTTTAATGAAATTTATTCCTAATGAGATTAGGATTATATTTTTTCACGTGTCTAGCATTATTATGGTTCTTGATCTGTAAATCTTCGTTGATAAAATCAAAAAGTGTTTTTGATGGCAGAACAATGAAGATGTCAAAAACGGTTACCTGAAAATTCTGAAAAAATCAGTTTTGCGAGTCTCGATCGATCGAGAATTCCTTTCGACCGATCAAAGGCACTGAATTTTGAATTTTCACTTGTTTTTGACTAAGTGTTAAAACTTTAATAAAAGCAAGGGTATATGATTAATTTTATAGTCCTTAAAAGTTAAGAATATTTATTAATCATTATCTAACTAAAAGACCTACTGAGATCAAAGATGTTAGTTAAATAGAACTCTTAGTCCTAAATTGTTTTATGATTAAAAGTCCTTAATTTATTTTAATTAGAGGGTTTTTAATGAGATTAAAATTCTAATTAAAAAGTTATATAGTTTCTAATGAGATTAGAATCTTTTATTTAGTAAATTAAGGAAAGAATTCTATATAACTAATTTTTGATTCATTAGTATTTAAGGAATCCTAAATAGTTTAGGACTTCCATTTTAGTTAGTGATTCTAATGAGATTAGAGTCTTGAACAAGTGCAAGGTTATTAGTTGTGATGGGATCACAATTATTTAAGAAAAACCCAAATAACGAGTGGGAGTGCTTAAATAACCCTTTTGTTAAGTTTATTGTAATGTGAATAAATACCTTGTCTTGACTTTGAGTCTTGCATTCCATGCGGAGGGTATTTACTTCACGGATTACAAGGTTAAACTTCTTTGTGATTAAGCGAATGTTCGTTGATGCGAACCTCAATCGACACGCTTTGAGACCCAACAAAAATATTGGAATATTTAACCCAGGAAAGCTAAAAATCAGATATTTGATAGAAACCCTGACCCAACGTTTATAATCGAAACGCGAACCAAAGGTATAAGTTGACCTTGACCCAATGATTATAAAGAATCACGAACCAAAGGTATAAAGTTTGAACGCCACAAGGAAGAATCCTTGATAAGTTCACAGTTCTTGAAGAACCAAAAGAGAGCAAAGCCTCACCTTTTCTGAATTTTATTCAATAATAATCTAAAAAAACGTTTACAGACTTCAGGGCCTATTTAAGGACTCCACAAAACTTGACAGACAAGAAAATATATTCTAAAATAACTCCTAATTGATACCTTACCATATCAGGAATCAAGTTTGACCTAAAAAGCATTAAATGCACCTAAAAACAAGGAAAATACCTAAAAAACGTACTAAATAATAAAACCCTAAATAAAAGTTGATTTGGTCTGAAATTAGCAGATCCAAAATAGGAAAAAATCTGCCTTAACTGATATAGAGCTGGAAAGTCAATCAGCCATTAATTCATGCCATAAATCACTCCCAATTAAGCCAGATCAGGCCTAAGTAGCTTGAATTAAATTTAATACACTTTCGTCTTCCTTTGGGCCAAGCTTGGAATGTCCTGCGTTAGAATCAGCCCATTAAGTGCTTCTTGGATCTTCTTGGATCTTGCTCTTGTAATAGGCCCAACTGGAACATGCAATGGATCCTTGAATGCTTGTTGATTCTCATCATTCGTTGCACTAAAGTGACGTGACTTAGTAACATCACATCGAATTTAAACAATTAAACACATTTGATGTGTAGGGTTAAATTTGTGATTAGATCACAATGTTTTTAGGACAATCCACTTGTTTTAAAATTTCTAGTGGGAGAGAGATACAAGGGTTGGATCTCACGGCCTCCATTGTTGGTTCATAGTAGTGTGAAATATATACTTTGTCTTTGCTTCGAGCTTAGCATTCCATGCGGAGAGTATTTATTTCATGGTACTACAAGATTGAATTTCTTGGTTTATAGTAGTTTGATCAAACACCTTGTCTTAGCCTCGAGCTTTGCATTCCATGCGGAGGGTGTTTTGTATCATGGCACTACATAATAAGCCTGTTTAAGGGGATGAAATGTGGCTACACATGATTCTAGGCAATGGTGTACACTAGATTAAGTTTGATAGTATCCTCTATGCTGAGTTCTTGCTATTATCACTTAGAGGCCAAAGAAATAGCGGCAAATTATTTTGTTTGGTAAGAGTTACCATGATAGCATTAATAATGAGAGTAACTCTCGCCTGATCGTAGTGGTTGGTATTCACTCTATGCTGAGGAATATTAATTGCGGGATTAGGTTGTCGTTGCACCTAGTATAGTATGTTTTTCGGGTTTTATACTATATGGTTATGGATGCAAAATATAATGTCCCTGTAATTATGTTCATAGTCTCGAATTGAAGTTGCCATAAATTTTTGTTCTCTAACTATTTTTTTTATTGAATCACATTAACTAAGATATAATTTTGGACATAGTGCTTAAGGAGCTGAAGTACATATATATGTTTCAATTCAGCATTATCATAATTTCTTATGCATGATGTATTGATGCAAGATGGCTTATGATATGATCATAATCTCCATTGAAATGCTAATATGTTACATTGGCTTTTATCTCAAATGTGCTACAGCATGAGATGCAAGAGTTAGTACTAGACTTAGACTTTGTATTAAGTCTAAATGAGATGTTTGGTATGAAATATCGTGCTACTAGACGATATTTAATATAAGTCATATTGAGTGCCAAGAAAAGCTTAAGTAGTTCCAATTCTATATCATTTTATGAAAATATTTTCATTTTAAAATGAATTGGAATTCTTGGATGTAGAGATTAAATGTTAATCTCATATGGATATGATCCATAAGTCCATGTTAGAATCATTTGACCAATTCAGATTGTTTTGAAAATAAATTTCTTTTATATTATCTGAATTGATAGTGAGTTCTACACAACGGAAGACATCCTAAAAGCTAAGGCTAGGATCAATATGATTTAATTCAAATTCTTAGCCTAGACCGAAAGGAAAAGGTGGTAAGAAGAGGAATTAAAATACCAAACAGTTAGGAAAGCTATTTGCCCTAGTAGTTGCCAAAAGGAAATTAGACTCAAAAGTATGACCAAAAGGAAAGTGTTTCCGTTTTGGTATAGCTAAGTTTTGTCCATGATTGTTTTCTAGATGGAGATTTACATGTTTTACTTTTTAAAGAGAAAGTTTTCATCCTTTGGTATTGTATGTTTTTGGCACTTATGTGATGAGAATCAACAAGCATTCAAGGATCCATTGCATGTTCTTGTTGGGCCTATTACAAGAGCAAGATCCAAGAAGATCCAAGAAGCACTTAATGGGCTGATTCAAGAGATTTGGGCTGATTCTAACGCAGGATGTTCAAAGCTTGGCCCAAAGGAAGATGAAAGTGTAGTAAATTTAATTCAAGCTATTTAGGGCTGATCTGACTTAATTGGGAGTGATTTATGGCATGAATTAATGGCTGATTGACTTTCCATCTGTATCGCTTAAGGCAGATTTTTTCCTATTTTGGATCTGCTAATTTCATACCAAATCAGCTTTTATTTAGGGTTTTATTATTTAGTACGTTTTTTAGGTATTTTCCTTGTTTTTAGGTGCATTTAATGCTTTTTAGGTCAAACTTGATTCCTGATATGGTAAGGTATCAATTAGGAGTTATTTCAGAATATATTTTCTTGTCCGTCAAGTTTTGTGGAGTCCTTAAATAGGCTCTGAAGTCTGTAAACGTTTTTCAGATTATTATTGAATAAAATTCAGAAAAGGTGAGGCTTTGCTCTCTTTTGGTTCTTCAAGAACTGTGAACTTATCAAGGATTCTTCCTTGTGGCGTTCAAACTTTATACCTTTGGTTCGTGATTCTTTATAATCATTGGGTCAAGGTCAACTTATACCTTTGGTTCGCGTTTCAATTATAAACGTTGGGTCAAGGTTTCTATCAAAAATCTGAATTTTAGCTTTCTTGGGCAAGTATTCCAATATTTTTGTTGGGTCTCAAAGCGTGTCGATTGAGGTTCACATCATTTGGTATTAAATATTCCAATATTTTTGTTGGGTCTCAAAGCGTGTCGATTGAGGTTCGCATCATTATGTCTAGATCTTATTAATCTAAATGATATTCAAGATTGGTGAAAGATGGGCTTTTAGAACCATTATTTGTTAAATTTTCAATCTATGAATTCTATTTAGAGGATAATATGATCTAGGGTTCCTTTATTGTAAAGGAATATAATATCAATGACTTCTTTAAGTCAGTGCATACATAAAGGAGGAATAAGACTCTTTTAGAAATAGTAAAGTTCATGATAAGTATTTCCATTTCCTTATTTCTTTTGGAGATATACTCTATGTATTACTATACATTTTCTAAAATTGATTTCAAAAGTTTGTTCCTAAGACATTTGTCAAATTGTGGATTAAGTAAAAACCTAGTATATGATACTTCCACTTTTGGGGATGTCCAGCACTTGTGCTAGAAAGGAAGTCTAACAAAATGAAATCAAAAGGTAGAAAAATATGTGTTTATGTTGGGTATCCAAAAGGAATTTCAAAAGATTGTTTTGGTAGTCATAAAGAAGATAAGATGTTTGTAAAGTACAAATACAAAGTTCTTGATGATGACTATGTGAATAATCTTAAAGCTATACATAGAATCGTTCTAGAAGAAAAATGTCAGAATTTGTTGTAAGACAACTATGAAATACATTTAGAAATGAGATGGTTGTATTAGATACATCACAAGGAATTATTCTAGAAATATAGCTAATGCACCAATACAATATCGTAGTGGGAGGATTATCAATTATCAAATAAATTCATACTTTTGGAATAAACTTTTGAAGTCATTCCGCAAGGATATGAATTTGATCCTCGGTCCTACGTTGAGACAATAGATGATATAAATATGGATTACTGGATCAAGGTTATGTAAATAGAATTAGATTCTATTTAAAGTCTAGAACTTGTAGAGGAGCCTAATGGCATTAAGCCTATTGTTCTCAAATAGGTCTACAAGAAAAATTGAGATTGATAGATTTGAAGGTGCAAACCTTCAAAGTCAAGACTAATGGTGAAAATATTTATTCAGAACGAAATGGTTCGACTATGAAAAGATTTTTTCACCAATAGTCATGTTTGACTTTATCTAGATTCTCTTATCCATTATATTTCATTTGGATGAAATATGACAATGGATATCAAGAAAGCTTGTTCTAGTAGCAATCTTGAGGAAGACATCTATATGATGTAACTAGACTTGTACATCATAGCAAAGAAACGGTAGTATTTAGATTGCAAGTTCCTTAAATTCCATTTAAGGATTAAAGCAAGCATCTAAATCATAAAATATTATCTTTGATCAAGAAATCAAATTGTTTGATTTTGATCAAATATTAAAAGGCCTTATGTGTGTATAGCTATATAGAATAATAAATTTCTTAATGTATGTTGATGACATTCTAATCATTTAGAATGATGTTGATTTATTGTCATCAATGTGTTTTTGGTTGTCTAGTCCTGTTTGATATAAAGTACTTGGGAAAGACTGGTCACATCCTAAGAATTTAACTTTGTTATAATTCAGAAATTAGGATGTTGGGTCTATCTCAAACTGCTTAAATAGATTAGATTCTAGCCAAGTATAGCATATAATACTTCAAGAAAGGATTCTTTCCTTTTAAGTTTGAAGTTCCTTTATATAGGATTGTGGTCCTAAGACATATAAAAGGAAGAGCATATTAAGACGGTCCCTTATATCAAATAGATAGGAAGTCTTTATACTATGCTACATGCTAGGGTAAATATCTATTTTACGGTGGGCATAGTAAGCAAATATCAATTGAATCAAAGATCATTTAAGTTAGTGGGAGTAAAGCATATACTCAAATATCTTATAGGAATAAGGTGTTATATGCTTGTCCACAGAAGTGAAGTTTTGATCATTACTGGATGTGCAAATACTGATTTGTAGTTTGATTGTGATTCATGAAGTTGGACTTCAAGATATGTGTTCATCCTTGGTAGTGAAGATACACATTATGAAGTTGAACTTCAAGATATGTGTTCACTCTAGGTGGTGAAGATACACATTAAGTGTAAATGATATCTTCTCATTAGAGAGATATGAGTACATGAGAAATAGTAGTAGTAGAAAAGATAATTTATGCAATAAATTTGGTTGTAACTTGTTTCCAAGCCTTGCCTTAGAGTGATTATGAATTACTCTAAAGGGAAATAAGTGTCAGATATATGATAAATTGTCTTTGAGGGCAAGTGGGAGATTGTTGGGGTTTATGCCCTAAAACCCAATTTATTGGCATGTATTTAATAATTAAATTGTTTAATTATATGAGACTATCTATAAATGAACTAAGACATTATCATAGTCCATGAGATGCATTGTATGTGATTTATGTGAAAGTCACAGAAGATATAAATCACAAGTTCTTTGTAAACTCAGAAGTTTAGTTCGTAGTCGGTGATGAAATTGGGCGTTTCATCTGCGAAGACTATAACATATCAACTAAGATGATTTGTCTTGATCATGGAAGTGGAGACTTCTAGTTGATATGTTGATATGTTTTAAGAGTTAAGACATATTGAACTGGACCGTTGTGAGATTTATTATTCTCCTAACGACTGTCAAATGAATAATAAATCTCACGACTTCTATTTACATCAACTCTAAATCCTGAGAGAATAATGGACCTGATCATGAGATGTAGGTTGCTTTGATATATCAGGAGTGAGATCTATTAGTTACGGTCAAAACCTCAGTATGTTGGGCATCCGCATTTAGTGTTGATGGAACATATATTCTCAAGATGGAATTCATAGTCTCTTAATGGAGATATAAAATATTCCCTTGAGATAAGTTTAATGGATTTAGTTATTCAGAGTGTTGGGCCCAACCACTTTAGTAAGGAGTTACTAAAGTATATATTTATGAAATTGGATTTCATAAATATATGACGAATAACATAAAGGATTAAACCGGGTACTCAAGGATTAAGATGTAGTAATCTTCAAAGTGGCAGTCTATATTCATGACTTTGGATTACTACGAATATTTTAATGAAGGGGTTGTATGCATAATAAAGTCTTGGGATATAATTTATTAATAAGGCCTAGGGTGCAATTATATTTATATAGTGGTATTAAATATAATTAATGGTAACTTTGGGCTTGTCAAGAGTTGACGGAAAAGCCCAAGGCCCATTGGAGCTAGTGTCTTATTGGTCCCTTTTGGTCCCACTCCAAGCCACACACTAAAGCCCAATTGGAAAGGCCCAATAGGCCAGCCCAATTAGATAATCAGTTAGTTATAAAGGGAGAAACATACCGAATTTTTATTAGAAGAGATTAGAAACGAAAAAGAAACGATGTGTGAGAGAGTGTGAGACACACTTTCATTCTCCCTTTGAAAACTGATTGAGAGACCACACATCTTGGGCGTAAAGTGGGATTGGAGTGAAGATTAAAAGTGTTCCCAAGTGCTTCTAATCTTTGTTTTGAATTTCTCCACACCAAGGTATGCTATCTTGTTCTTAAATTCTGAAATTTACATAGTGCATGTTATCGATCATGAATGAAATAGATCCTTGTTTGTTGCTTCCGCTATGTGTTTTGTATGAGATACAAAACCAGTTTTCTCCTGCACTTTTGTGTGTTTCGCTCTCTTTTGCTTGAGGATAGATGTGTTTTTGTTTGGGATGAAAGATGTCGTGTTGTATGTTAGATGCATGTTAGTGTATGTGAGAGTCTAGGATGTAAGTGTTGAATTAGTTTTTAATAAGGTTAAGACATAAGACACAAAAATGGGAGGCCAACCTTAGGGTTGGGTGATCTTGGGTGCCTAACACCTTCCCAAGAGTGTACCTAAACTCCAAACCCATACTTTGGTAGTAAGATCAAAAGGTCATTCCTCGAAGGGACACTATATGTATGGTTCCTAGACCCTTGCAAAAACTAGGTGGCGACTCCCCCCTTTGTGTCCACAGTTCGGAAAGGAAACCAAAGAACTCAATGAAAAACCTCTCTCTGACCCTCCAAGTCAAAATCAATCCACTAATGAATAAGTTGGAGTAAAAGTATATCAAAAAGATCCTTCAAGCCTAATCTACCCAAAGTACTTGAGCCCTCCAAGCTCGAGTTACCAATGAACTTCTCGGAGTCTTGTCTTCACTAGTTATCCAGATCCCACAATATTGCTTTATTGCACCGCCAAGCCTCACTAGCTTTCTTTGGCAAATAGTGTGGGTTGTGTTTGGGCACAAATCTCCTCTCAAGGTATAACAATGGGAGAGGGGAAGGAGAAGAGACTACAAAGGAATTCTCACTTAAGGATGAGTAGTTCTCTCTAAAATGGTGGATGTGTTGTAGAAATCTTTTTAGGGTTTTCTTCTGAATAACCTCCTTACAATTTTGTGGGTAATGAGGGTATATATGGTATGGGTGAGGGTATAAGAGTCACATTTAAAATCATCCAGGCAGAGAGTTTCAGGGGTCACACATGACTTGGCCTGAGTCATGAAGTGACTCGCGAAATACAGCTGACACTTGACTCTTCAACTTCCAGCATGAGCTTCTCATGTGACTTTCACGGATTGCACCACTCGCGAGCCAAGTTGTGAGATCAACTTCTGGAGTAATCTTCACTAACTTAATACTAAACCCATTACTAATAAATCCCATAAAATAGAAGGCAATAATGTAATGCAATTACAACACTTCTTCATGGAATAAAGCGTACACAAATGTTATGTGAAAAACCATAACTTAACAAGCTTAACAATCATGGATCCTGTAGTGACTTTGTGACCAAATCATAGATGATCTGTGATAGGATACTTCTTCCAATCTCCATTACAAGCATCATTTTTCAAAATTTCAAACCTGAATTTTTGAAAATATTTGTTTTCATTGGGGAAAACGAGTCTGTAAAATCCTAGTTCAAAATGAAGGCACAAGTAATACTCATTGAGTGGTACCACATGTAAAGATAGTGTATGACAGTCCAGTTGGTTCTCCAAAAGGCAAAATGGGTTTTCCCATGGTTGATTTGGATCAGGATAGATGGCAAGGAAATGATTGTAGTTTTGCTTATGGTAATCATTGAGGACTTTGATTATCCTTTTGGATCTGGCTTCAAGGGTTAGGGTTTTCATTTGGTCTTTTATTCCTGAGGGAAGGCTTTCTATCATATCAAATATATCATCAGGGGTTGAGGAGGATGGATCTGAGGATGAGAATGGATTTGTAAGTGGATATACACACAAGGGTGGGGGGGGGGGGATGGATGTGGTACTAATACCTGGGGGTTTCCTAGAAAGGTAATCAACAATCAAGTTATCTTTTCCTTTGATGTGCTTAACTTTGAAAGACCATCGTGAAAACCAATTTGACCATCTAAGCAACTAAGAGTGAGGGAGCATCTTCCTTTTGAACTTAAGCATTATTGGAAAGGAGGACATATCCATCTTTACTAGAAATTCATGCCCAAGAAGATGAAACTGGAATTTTTCAATTCCATGTTTTACTGCAAGTATTTCCTTTAATGTAAGGTGGTAATGAAGTTCTGAGGGTTTGAATGCACTACTTTTATCTTCACAGATTTTTCTTTTTCCATCAATTTCTTCAAAAAGGGCTGCCACCCAGTATTCATCACTTGCATTTGTTTGTAGAATTTGTTTACCTGGTCCTGGAATCTGTAGAAGGGGAAGCTTTTTCACTAACCTTTTCAATCTCTAGACTGCTTTTGTGTTAAGGGATTACATTCTTGAGGGGCTTTCTTTAGGAGTTGGGCTAGATAGTTCCTATATCTAAAGATCTTTAGGATGAAATCAGACATGTAATTAAAAATTCCAAGAAACTGTTGTATTTGTTTAACACTGGTGAGTTTATTTGGAAATTTGCTAAAAGAGGCAACAATGTGTGGTTGCAAAGTGTATTTTCCATCAGAGATGTTTACTCCCAAAAATTCTATAGAAGTCTACCCAATGACCATTTTCTTTTCTGAAAGCATAATCCCTTCAGATTTCAATAAATTGTAAAATTCAGTGAGTAATCTTTCATGAAATTCTGCATCTTTTGAGAACAGAAGAATATCATCCACATAGATCAATGCAATAGTCAAGAGAGGTTGAAATAGGGTTACATTGCTTTTTGGAATTGAGATGGATAATTTTTTAGTCCAAAGGGCATGACTGTCCACTAGTAATGATGTTCTAGGATGAAAAATGTTGTTTTGTACCTTTCTTCTGGGTGGAATCCCAGTTGCCAAAATCCCACTTTAAGATCAAACTTTGAAAAAACTTTCGCATTTGAAAGATGTTAGTAGAAAGCACTTTTTTTTTTGGCAAAGGGAACTTATCATTAGCCAGAAAGTGGTTGAGATCTTGGCAATTAATCACTAGTCTAAGTTTTCGACGAATTTTTTCAGCATGCTTGTTGACATAAAAAGCATCACATACCCACGTGAAGGATGTGGGTTCTATAAGTCTTTTTGTAAGAAGGGTGGATAACTCTTGTTTGGCTAAAGCTAAATGTTCTAGGTTCGTTCCTTTATGACTAGCTTTTGTGGGATTTACATCTTTATTCTTTTTAAAGGGGAGTTGTATGAAGAAATCTGGATTCTTCCATAAGGGATTTGGATTTTTAAGGAGGAATTTAGAGTGGCTATTTGCATAATAGTTATTAATGATCTGGATTCTCAAAGAATCATAAGGGTCAAATGTGAATAGGTGAGGAACTTGGGTCCAAGTAAGGAGGTGTTGTTTATGTGAGAGTCCTTTTGAGGACCATCTAAGGTTAGGTATTTGATGTAGGATATCAAAACCTATAAGGAGGTCTTTACCAATGAAAGGGGGACAAAGGACTTGGTGTTTTATGGTGAGTGCTGGAAAATTTCTAATAAGGATAGGCTTGCTTTTTTGAGTGATTGGAAATGTTTCTCCATTTGCTACTCAAAACATCTGGTAATAGGGCAACTAGAATTTTGTAGGTAAGATTTTTGGATGGAGAATTGTTACTACGGCTCTATTGTCAAAAAGGGCTATAACAGGAGTGGGTCTAGAGTAGGTATCTAGGAGTGGTGCTGGTTAAGGGAGTTGTAAGGGATGGGATGTATAGATGGTTTGAATTTCTGGGTCTGAAGCATCCAAAATGGACGAGCCTAAATCTTCTTTCATTGTGGAATATCTTAAGACCATTATGGCTTGGGGAAAGTATTCATCATCCAGTGTATAGAGTGACTCTACATTAGAGAAGGGAGCATCTTCTACATGAATGTGGGCTTGTTCAAGAAGTTTCTCTGCCTTTTCCTTATTGGGGCAGTTTTTTGCAAAATGACCTGGTTTGCTGCACACAAAACAAACCTTTGAAGTTCTTCCTTTAAATTGCTTTCTTCTAAGAAACTTCCACTTCTTTTGCCTGAAAATTTTCTTTTTTGATTTTGCATGGTATCTCCTTTTTGAAGGATACTTCCTGAAGTGACTTCTTTTTTTGTCGAACAATCACAACTTTTCTCATTGCATTTTATCTGCAAATCTTCCTTTTACAACCATTTTTAAGCTTGCTGTGAACCTTTTCCATTTCTAAAAGGAACTTTCTCTAGTTGCAAAGCTTTTCAAGAGCAATGAGCATGTGTTGATAGATCTTTCCTAAGGAGGCTTAGTGTAAAGTTATTCTTTGGATATTCATCATGCGAAGAGTTTCATCTCCTAATGGCTCTATGAGGGAATTGAGGAAGGTGCGCTTGATTTTTACACCATCCATTCCATTGATAGAATAAAATCGTCTTGACATTCTATCAAAGTGCATTTTTTTAGATCTTTTTCTTTCAAATGAGCTACATTTCATGGCCAGGAATTCTTTTTGTGCAACTTTGGTATAATGTGTCGCTGCACCAAGGAATTCATTATGAAGGATTGTGAAAAATTCTTCTAGGGTTTGGGATTAGGCTGCTTGCCTTTACCGAAATTCTCCTAAATTAATCCACCATTTTCTTATTCTTTCTGTGAGTCTTGCGATAAACGTTGCAGTGACTTGGGCAACTGTAGAATTTGGAGTTTGGAGTTCAGCACACCATGAATACATGTGAAAGAACTTTTCATGTCATTTAGAAAGGGGAACATCATCAATGGTAAACAGGTGTTTCAAATTAGTGTTTGATGAATAAGTAAGACGAGTTTAATTGTCAGGGATAAAAGGTGGAGGAGGAAAAATAGGCGGTAGTGGTGGGGGATGAGGGACATTGTCTTTTTCTATAGTTGGTTGGTTTTCTGGTTGGTACATGAACACCTCTTCTAGACCAAGATCAGAAAAGTCTAAATTAGTGCCAGCAATTATTGGGAGCACAAGAATGGATCTTGAGTCTTCAAGAGTAAAGGTTTTTAGGAATGATGAAATTGGATTTGGAGTATTAGGATCTATGGCCATCATGTTCATATCTGGAGGTTTTAAGGATGCACCAATGTTAGGTCTGGAATTTGATTCAATGAATTTTTTTCTTTTTTGCTAGGTTAGGGTTTTGTTTTAAGGGTGGTTTAGGAATTCTGATTTGAGTTGTTGCGGGTAAGTTATGGCTGGGAGAATTCCACTTGTCTTGAGAGGATTATAAGTAGGATGTATTGTGGCTAAGGGTTAAAGATTTTGTCCTCTAGGGTTAGACAAAACTAGGGAGGTTATGGGTATAAACGGGTCTTTGTATAGTGATTGTCTAGGTTGGTGGGTGGGGGGGGGGGGAGAAGGGTGTAGACAAACATTGAAGAGGGTTATGTAGCTATCTTTTAAGATCATTCTATGGATTGGAGTTGGGTGAGCAATTGCTTTCTTTCTTTTTCCTTTTGACCAATACGGGGAAGGAAACAAACGTATCTTTGATCATAGATGCAATTGATTTAAGTTCTTGCTCCACCATTTTGACCTTCTTTTTCAAGTCATTGATAACAGAATCTAAGGATGACAATGACTGTCACTGCTTCAACCAACCTTTGCTAGTTATCAAGGATCATTAACAGGGCTTGGTTGTGCATAGCATCATTTTCTGCTTGCCAATTTAATGCTACTTCTGCTAATGAAACTTGCTTTCGAGTTCCATTTGAATTGGTTCTAATAGGGGTTTTGATTTTCCAAACATGTTTTGTGCTTACTTGGGGGTTCTTAAAACTTTCTAAAGGGGGAAAATTCTGTGAATAGGAGGGTGAGGCTTTATCAAATATGTAACAAGGTAAGGGTCTTTGTGTTTGGGTTTGTCTAGAAGGAAAAGGTTGGCATTTAGGTAGTTGGGGGAAGGACCTTCTTGTAGTATAGGATTAATGGAGGTTTAAGTTCTTGGTCAATATCATGTCTAGATTTAATTTCTTTGCATGGAGAACATTGAGGGTTTTGTTTTTTGGTTCTAGGATAAAGGACATAATAATCAAATTTTCTAGAAGGTTCTCCAAGAAGGTCAATTTTTGGATCTTCTGCTTCATATCTTTCTTTCAAGATTTGTTGGGTGGATTTTTTCTTCCTTCTTCTTGGATGGGCATCTTCATGGTTTTCTTCTTCTTTGCATTCAGCACAATCATAGATATCCCTCCATATGTGGCCAGAAGGTGATCTTCCTTCATAGCAAGGTTTTCCATCTTCACGGAATGCTTTAATTGTAAGGCCTTTTTCAAAGGCATACTGGTTGGAGCATCGTCATCTGGGTTGGGAAAACTGTTACTTCTTTCTTTTATGATGTTACTCTCACAAACATTGTCTCCATCTTGCCATTTTCTTTTCTGATGAAGAAAGGATTGTTGGATTGGATTGGCTTGATTGTTTGCTAAAGCACCTCATATATCATCCATGTAGACTTCGACCTCCTTGTGCATCATATCATGGAACAAGATTACCATGGCTCGCTGGTAGGTCATCCCAGCCTTCTTCAAACCAAATGGAATGACGTCGTAGGCATAAGTTCCCCAATATTGTAGTGGGAGGATTATTAATTATCAAATAAATTCATACTTTTGGAATAAACTTTTGAAGTCATTCCACAAGGATATGAATTTGATCCTCGGTCCTACGTAGAGACAATAGATGATATAAATATGAATTACTGGATCAAAGTTATGTAAATAGAATTAGATTCTATTTAAAGTCTAGAACTTGTATAGGAGCCTAATGGCATTAAGCCTATTGTTCTCAAATAGGTCTACAAGAAAAATGAGATTGATAGATTTGAAGGTGCAAACCTTCAAACTCAAGACTAGTGGTGAAAAGATTTATTCAGAAAGAAATGGTTCGATTATGAAAAGATTTTTTCACCAATAGTCAAGTTTGACTCCATCTAGATTCTCTTATCCATTATATTTCATTTGGATGAAATATGACAATGGATATCAAGAAAGCTTCTTTTAGTAGCAATCTTGAGGAAGACATCTATATGATGTAACTAGACTTGTACATAACAAAGAACCAGTAGTGTTTAGTATGCAAGTTGCTTAAATTCCATTTATGGACTAAAGCAAGCATATTAATCATAAAATATCATCTTTGATCAAGAAATCAAATTGTTTGATTTTGATCAAATATTAAAAGACCTTATGTGTAAAAGCTATATAGAATAATAAATTTCTTAATGTATGTTGATGACATTCTAATCATTTAGAATGATGTAGAGTTATCGTCATCAATGAAGTTTTTGGTTGTCTATTCTAGTTTGATATAAAGTACTTGGGAAAGACTGGTCACATCCTAAGAATTAAACTTTGTTAAAATTCAGAATTTAGGATGTTTAGTCTATCTCAAACTGCTTAAATAGATTAGATTCTAACCAAGTATAGCATGTAATACTTCAAGAAATGATTCTTTCCTTTTAAGTTTGAAATTCCTTTATATAGGATTGTGTTCCTAAGACATATAAAAGGAAGAGCATATTATGACGGTTCCTTATATCATATCAATAAAAAGTTTTTGTGCTATGCTATATTGTAGGCTAAATATCTATTTTACAGTGGGCATAGTAAGCAAATATCAGTTGAATCAAAGATCACTTATTTTAGTGGGAGTAAAGCATATACTTAAATATCTTATGAGAATGAGGTGTTATATGCTTGTCCACAGAAGTGAAGTTTTGATTATTACTGGATGTGCAAATACTGATTTGTAGTTTGATTGTGATTCATGAAGTTGGACTTCAAGATATGTGTTCATCCTTGGTGGTGAAGATACACATTATGAAGTTGAACTTCAAGATATGTGTTCACTTTAGGTGGTGAAGATACACATTAAGTGTAAATGATATCTTCTCATTAGAGAGATATGAGTACATGAGAAATAGTAGTAGAAAAGATAATTTATGCAATAAATCTGGCTATAACTTGTTTCCAAGCCTTGCCTTAGAGTGATTATGAATTACTCTAAATGGAGATAAGTGTTGGATATATGGTAAATTGTCTTTGAATGCAAGTGGGAGATTGTTGGGGTTTATGCCCTAAAATTCAATTTATTGGCATGTCATAAAAAATTAAATTGTTTAATTATATGAGACTATTTATAAATGAACTAATGGGACATTATCATAGTCCATGAGATGCATTGTATGTGATTTAGTCACAGAAGATGTAAATCACAAGTTCCTTGTAAACTCAAAATGTAGTCGTAGTCAGTGATGAAAATGAGCGTTTCATCTGCGAAGACTATAACATATCAACTAATATGATTTGTCTTGATCATGGAAGTGGAGACTTCTAGTTGGTATGTTGATACGTTTTAAGAGTTAAGACATATTGAACTGGACCGCTGTGAGATTTATTATTCTCCTAACGACTGTCAATTGAATAATAAATCTCATGACTTCTATTAACATCAACTCCAAATCCTGAGAGAATAATGGACTTGATCATGAGATGTAGGTTGCTTTGATATATCAGGAGTGAGATCTATTAGTCACAGTCAAAACCTCAATATGTTGGGCAGCCACATTTAGTGTTGATGGAACATATATTCTCAAGATGAAATTCATAATCTCTTAATAGAGATATAAAATATTCCCTTGAGATAAGTTTAATGGGTTTGGTTATTTAGAGTGTTGGGCCCAACCACTTTAGTAAGGAGTTACTAAAGTATATATTTATGAAATTGGATTTCATAAATATATGATGAATAACATAAAAGATTAAACCGGGTACTCAAGGATTAAGATGTAGTAATCTTCAAAGTGACAGTCTATATTCATGACTTTGTATTACTACGAATATTTTAATGAAGGGGTTGCATGTATAATAAAGTCTTGAGATATAATTTATAGATAAGGCCTAGAGTACAACTATATTTATATAGTGGTATTAAATATAGTTAATGGTAACTTTGGGCTTGTCAAGAGTTGACGGAAAAGGCCAAGGCCCATTGGAGCTAGTGTCTTATTGGTCCCTTTTGGTCCCACTCCAAGCCACACACTAAAACCCAATTGGAAAGGCCCAATAGGCCAGCCCAATTAGATAATCAGTTAGTTATAAAGGGAGAAACATACAGAATTTTTATGAGAGATATAAGAAACGGTGTGTATGTGAGAGTGATATACACTTTCATTCTCCCTTTGAAAACTGATTGAGAGACCACACATCTTGGGCGTAAAGTGGAATTGGAGTGAAGATTAAAAGTATTCCCAAGTGCTTCTAATCTTTGTTTTGAATTTCTCCATACCAAGGTTCGTTATCTTGTTCTTAAATTCTAAAATTTACATAGTACATGTTATCAATCATGAATGAAATAGATCCTTGTTTGTTGCTTCTGCTATGTGCTTTGTATGAGATACAAAACCAGATTCTTTCCTTCACATTGAGCCTAATCCCATCTCATAGGTTTGAAGGTTCCCTACAAGCTCAGTCAAAGGAAGTTGATCAATGTGCTTTATTTCTTCAATGGCAGTGATCTTGAGGTGGAATCTTTCAGGTAATGACCTAAGGATTTTCCTAACAATTTTGGATTCTGCTATAGATTCTCCAGGGCTGAAGGCTGAATTCACAATATCCTTAAGTTTAGCATAGAACTCATCAAAGGTCTCATTCTCCTCCATCCTTATTTCTTCAAAACTACTAGTGAGTCTTTGAAGCTTCACAGTCTTTACTGTCTTGGTACCTTCATAGGTGGTCTCAAGAATGGTCCATGCTTCTTTGGCAACTTCTGTGGATGATATTTTCTTGAATTCCTCATTGGTCACCCCACAAAAAAAAAGCATTCAAGGCCCTACTGTTGAAATTTGCTGCTATGATTGTTGCATCATCCCAATCCACCAGTGATTCCTTTGGCTTAATCCAGCTAACTTCAACAGCTTGCCATACCTATTCACCTAGAGCTTGCAAAAAAACTTTCATATGAACTTTTCAGTATGCATAGTTAGTACCATCAAATAAAGGAGGAATCAAAAGTGATTGTCCACGATCCACGACAACGGGGGTCAAGGATCACACTTAGCAAATTAATCCAATCAGAGTGTACCTGCTCTGATACCATTTGTTGGAAAATTTAGACCTTGATTGATAGAATTAACAAGTTTTAAACCTAAGTTGTTAATTAGATTTATTATGAATAAACTTGTTAAAAACAAACAAACATCAATATCATGTCAAAATCATATGCAGCGGAAAAGTAAATAAGACAAGATATGATGACCTAGGAAAACCAATGAAACAAACTAGTTTCACAGTAAAAAACCTGGGGGGAAACCTTCCCAAAAAGCAATTCACTATAGTAAAGAGAAGTTTCAGATCTAGTACAAAACCTTTGTCCCTAGACTCTACAATCCCCGTAGATGAACTTATAGCAGAAACCTTCTACTGCTTCAGAACCTTTGAACTCTTCAATATATGAATGCCACCCTTTTGATGCACGGATCCTAGTACATGACTAACTCACATGCTTAAGGAAGAAGAATGTTGGCTGCAAAGTTCTTCACTTCATCAACAATGAAGATAAAAAAGCACTTGGTTACAAAATCCTAATGTGCAAAGATGCAATAGCTTCTTTTTAAGAGAACAAGGCATCGGTCACCTTTTGCATGTGTTCTCCTTATATTCTCTTATGTGACAGCCTCTAAAATAAGCCTTATATATGTCTAGGGTTGTGAGAAAAGAAACCCTGCACAAATACATAAGCATGGGCCGAAAATCAGATTTGAAAATTTGAATTTCATAAAGCTCAATAGATATAGCTATCGAGTTAGCTGTCAAGACCTCGATAGATAGCTATCTGTCGAGCAGCTGTCGAGCTTTAATGAATCAACACTTCTTCACTTGTTTCTTGGACAGACTTGCATGGCTTCAATACTAGACTTGAACTCTTATTCTTTGAAGTATTAAACACATCCTAGATATACCCAAATACAAGTAAAGTGAATTTTGTTAAAGGATTAGCCAATTACATAAAGTATGTCTTTAACATATTCAGATATCCTCTGTTTTTACCTAGCCTATAAGCAAGACTGCTATTCAGATATCCTCTGTCTCTTCTTGGCAAAATCGGGATTGCTATTCAGATGTCCTCTATTTTTACCTGGCCTAAGACCAAGACTGCTGTTAGGATATACATTGTTTCTACTTGAGAAAAACTAGGACCGTTGTTTCGATATCCTCTGCTTCTACCTGGCCTATGTCCAAGATTGCTATTCAGACATCCATTGTTTCTACTTGGCAAAAACTAGGATAGCTGTTCAACTGTCCTCTGTTTCTACCTAACACACATCAGGAATCCTATTCAAATATCCATTGTTTCTACCCAGCCTAAGACCAGGACTGCTATTCAGGTGTCCTTTGTTTTTACTTGGCAACAATCAAGACTTCTCAGACATCCTCTATTTCTTCTTGACACTCATCGAGCCTGCTATTCAGATATCCTCTTTTTCTACTCGTCCTAAGACCAAGATTTCTATTCTGATTTCCTCCGTTTCTACTTGGAATAAACCAGGACTATAGTTCAGATATCCTCTGTTCCAACCTGTCACTCATCGGGACTGCTATTCAAATATCCTCTACTTCTACCCAACCTGAGACCGAGACTACTATTCAGATATCCTTTATTTCTACTTGGCAAAAACCAGGATTGATGTTCGGACATCCTCGGTTCCTACTTGACACTCATTGGGACTGATATTCAGATATCCTCTACTTCAACCCGACCTAAGACTAAGACTGCCATTCAGACATCCTCTATTTCTACAAGGCCAAAACCAGGATTGTTGTTCAAATATCCTCTGTTCCTACCTGACACTCATCAGGAATACTATTTAGATATCCATCAATTCTACCCCGGCCATAAACAAATATTGCTATTTAGATATTCGTTGTTTCTACTTGGGGAAATCGAGACTACTATTCAGATATCCTCTATTTCAACCCGGCCTATGACCAAGACTGCTATTCAGATATCCTTTGTTTCTAATCGGCAGCAATTAAGACTGCACATACATCCTCTATCTCTACCCGACACTCATCGGGGCTATTATTCAAATATCGTCTATTTCTACCAGTCCCAAGACCAAGACTGCTATTCAGCTATCCTCTGTTTTTACTTGGAAAAAATCAGGACTGCTATTCAGATATCCTCTGTTCCTACCTAACACTTATTGGGACTACTATTCAGATATCCTCTATTTTCAGCCGGCCTTTGACCTAGACTGCTATTCAGATATCCTCTGTTTCTTCTTGGAAAAATCAGGCCTGCTATACAAATATAATCTAGTTCTACCTGGCCAATGACCAAGTCTGCTATTCAGATATCTTCTATTTTACTTGGAAAAAATTAAATTTGCAGTTCAAATATCCTCTGTTCCTACCTGAAACTAATCGGGACTACCATTCAGAAATCCTTGGTTTTAACAAGCCTAAGACCAAGACTGCGATTAAGATATCCTTTATTTCTACTGGACAAAAACTAGGACTGCTGTGCAGATATCTCTTGCTTCTACCCGAACTAAGACCAAGACTGCTATTTAGACATCCTTTGTTTCAACTTGAGAAAAATCAAGACTACTGTTCATATATTCCCTGTTCGTACCTGACACTCATCGAGACTGCTACTCAAATATCCTTTGTTTTTACCCAGCCCAAGACCAAGATTGCTATTTAAATATACTCCATTTGTACTTGGAAAAAATGGGGTTGTTGTTTAGATATACTCTGTTCCTACCTGACACTTACCGGGACTACTATTCGGATATCCTCTGTTTTTACCTAGCCTATAAGCAAGACTGCTATTCAGATATCCTCTGTTTCTTCTTTGCAAAATTGGGACTGCTATTCAGATGTCCTCTGTTTTTACCTGGCCCAAGATCAAGATTGCTATTAAGATATCTATTGTTTCTACTTGAGAAAAACTAGGACTGTTTTTTCGATATCCACTGCTTCTACCCGGCCTATGACTAAGATTGCTATTCAAACATCCGTTGTTTCTACTTGGCAAAATCTAGGATAGTTGTTCAGCTATCCTCTGTTTCTACCTGACACTCATCATGAATGCTATTCTGATATCCATTGTTTCTACCCAACCTAAGACCAGGATTGCTATTCAGATGTCCTCTGTTTTTACTTGGAAACAATCAAGACTTCTCAGACATCCTCTATTTCTTCCTGACACTCATCGATGCTGCTGTTCAGATATCCTCTGTTCCAACCTGTCACTCATCGGGACTGCTATTCAGATATCCTCTGCTTCTACCCGACTTAAGACCAAGACTACTATTCCGATATCCTCTATTTCTACTTGGCAAAAGCCAGGACTGTTGTTCAGATATCCTCGGTTCCTACCTAACACTCATCGGGACTGCTATTCAGATATCCTCTGCTTCAACCCGGCCTAAGACTAATACTTCCATCTAGACATCCTCTATTTCTACTAGGCAAAAACTAGGATTGCTGTGTAGATATCCTCTGTTCCCACCTAACACTCATCAGGAATACTATTCAGATATCAGTTATTTCTACGATGCTTAAAACAAAGACTGTTATTTAAATATCCACTGTTTCTACTTGGTGAAATCGGGACTGCTATTCAGATATCCTCTGTTTCTACCCGGTCTATGACCAAGACAGCTATTCAGATATCGTCTATTTATATACTCGGCAACAATCAAGACTTCTCAGATGTCCTCTATTTCTTCCCTACACTCATCGGGGCTACCATTCGAATATCCTCAATTTCTACCCGAACCAAGACCAAGACTGCAATTCAAATATCCTTCGTTTCTACCTAGAGAAAATAAGGACTACTATTTCGATATCCCTTGTTCCTACCTGACACTCATTGGGACTACAATTCGGATATCCTCTATTTTCACTCGGCCTATGACCAAGACTGCTATTTAGATATCCTCTGTTTCTTCTTGGCGAAATCAGGACTGCTATTCTGATATCCTCTATTTCTACCCGGCCTATGACCAAGATTGCTATTCAGATATACTCTGTTTCTACTTGGCAAAAATTAAGTCTACTGTTCAAATATCCTTTATTCCTACCTGAATCTCATCGGGACTACCATTCAGAAATCCTCTATTTTTATCCGGCCTAAGGACAAGACTGCTATTATGATAACCTTTATTTCTACTTGACAAAAACACGGACTGCTATTCAGATATCCCCTGCTTCTACCCGGCCTATCACGTTAAGGGAGATGAAATGTAGCTACACATGATTCTAGACAACGGTATACACTAGACTAAGTATTATAGTATCCTCTATGTTGAGTTCTTACTATTGTTACTTAGAGGCTAAATGTAAAACGGCATGTTATTAGTGTTTGATAAGATTTATGATGATAGCACTAATAATGAGAATAGTTCTCAATCAATCATAGTATCTAATATTCACTCTATGCTGAGGGATATTCAATATGGGATTGGGTTGTCATTGCATATTTTATATTATGGTTTTATTAAGGTTCCATAATATGTGTTTATGTGCTAAATTGATAATGTCCAGTTTACTTATTATATTCATGTTTGTTATTTTCAAATTTAAAATCGTGACATCATTTAGCCCACTTGTTGCTATTCTTAATCATAATAAACTGACTAGATCTAACTATGCTGACTGAAAAAGAAGTTTGGACATTGTTCTTACTGCTAAAGAGCACAAATATGTGCTTACTCAACCATGTCCTAGCTTTCCATCATTAGATGCTCCCCTTGAGGAAAAACAGCGATATGATCATTGGCAGAAATCTAATGAGATGGCTAAGTGTTATATCCTAGCATCTATTTCAAATGTTCTACAGCATCAAATGCAGGATGTAGAACTAGCTTCAGACATAATGCTTAGTCTGAAGAAGATGTTTGGTGAGCAAGGCAGTTCTGCAAGGCAAGATACTATGAAGCTTTATAATACTAAAATGGCTGAAGGTACTTCAGCGAGGTAGCATTGTCTTAGAATGATCTCTAATCTGAATATATTGGAAGTTTTAGGTGCCGATATTGATGGAGAATCCCAAGTGGATATGATACTCCAGTCACTACCAGAATCATTCAAGGAATTCAAACTTAACTATAATATGAACAGAAGATTTATTCATTCTCTAAATTGATGAATGAGTTGGTAGCGGTGGAAGGCATCCTTGGTACTTCTAGTGTTGATGCCAATATGGCTAAAGCTTCTACTTCTCATTGGGACTGCTATTCAGCTATCCTCTATTCCTACGTGACACTTATCAGGACTACTATTTAGATATCCTTAGTTTCTACCTGGCCCTAGATCAAGATTGCAATTCAGATATCCTCTGTTTCTACTTGGCAAAAACCAAGACTGTTGTTCCAATATCCTTTGTTCCTACCCGACACTCATCGAGACTGCTATTCAGATATCCTCTGCTTCTACTCGGCCTAAGACTTAGACTGCAATTCAAACATACTTAGTTTCCACTTGGCAAAAAGACGGATTGCAGTTCAGGTATCTTTTGTACCTACCCTACACTCATCATGAATGCTATTCTGATATCCATTGTTTCCAATCAGCCTAAGACCAAGATTGCTATTAAAATATCCTCAGTTTCTACCCCGCCTAAGACCAAGACTACTGTTCAGATATCCTCTATTCCTACCTAACACTCATTGGGACTGGTATTCAAATATCCTCAGTTTCTACCAAGCCTAAGGCCAAGACTGTTGTTCAGATATTCTCTGTTCCTACCTGACACTCATCGGGAGTACTACTCAGTTATCCTTTGCTTCTACCCAGCCTAAGACTACGATTGCCATTCAGACATCCTCTGTTTCTACCTAGCAAAAACCAAGATTGTTGTTCAGATATCCTCAGTTCCTACCTGACACTAATTGGGACTGCTATACAAATATCCTCTACATTTGGCTGGCCTAAGACTAAGACTACCATTCAGACATCCTCTATTTCTGCTTGGCAAAAGCCAGGATTGCTGTTTAGATATCCTCTATTCCTTCCTGATACTCAACAAGAATGCTATTCAGATATCCATTGTTTCTACCCAGCCTAAGACCAAGACTGCTATTCAGATATGCTCTATTTATACATGGAAACAATTAAGACTGCTCAAATATCCTCTATTTCATCCAGACACAAGTCGGGGCTACTATTCAGATATCCACTATTTGTACCTGTTCCAAGACCAAGACTGCTATTCAGATATCCTTTGTTTCTACTTCAAAAAAATTAGGATTGCAGTTTTGATATCCTTTGTTCCTACCTAACACTCATCGAGACTGCTATTTGGATATCCTTTGTTCCTACTTGACACTCATTGGCCTGTGACGAGACTGCTATTCAGATATCCTCTCTTCCTTCTTGGTAAAATCGGGACTGCTATTTAGATAACCTCTGTTTCTACTTGGCAAAAATCAAGACTGCTATTCAAATATCCTCTGTTCCTACCTAACACTCATCGGGATAGCTATTAAGATATCCTCTATTTCTACTTGACAAAAACAAGGACTACTGTCCAAATATCCACAGTATCTACTTGACACTCGACAGGACTGCTATTCAAATATCCTCTGCTTTTACCCGGCCTAAGACTAAGACTTCCATTCAGACATCCTCTGTTTCTACTTGGCAAAAATCTGGATTGTTGTTCAGATATCCTCTGTTCCTACTAGACACTCATTAGGAATGATATTCATATATCCATTATTTCTACCTGGCCTAAAACCAAGACTGCTATTCAGATATCCTTTGTTTCTACTTGGCAACAATCAAGACTGCACAGGCATCCTCTTATTCTTCCTGACACTCATTGAGGTTGCTATTCAAATATCCTCAATTTCTACCTGCCCCAAGACCTAGACTGCTATTCAGATATCCTTAGTTTTTACTTGGAAAAAACCACGACTTCTATTCAAATATCCTCTGTCCCTACCTAACACTCATCGGGATAGCTATTCAAATATCCTCTATTCCTACGTGACACTTATCAGGACTGTTATTTAGATATCCTCAAATTCTACTTGGCCCTAGACCAAGACTGCAATTCAGATATCCCTTTTTTCTACTTGGTAAAAACCAAGATTGTTGTTCCAATATCCTTTGTTCCTACCAAATACTCATCGGGACTGCTATTTAGATATCCTCTGCTTCTACCCAGCCTAAGACTTAGACTGCGATTCAGACATCCTTAGTTTCCACTTGGCAAAAATTTGGATTACTGTTCAGATATCTTTTGTACTACCCTACACTCATCAGAAATGCTATTCTGATATCCATTGTTTCTACCCGACCTTAGACCAAGACTGCTATTAAAATATCCTCTAGTTCTACCCGGCCTAAGATCAAGATTGCTATACAGATATCCTCTGTTCCAACCTAACACTCATCGAGACTGGTATTTAGATATCCTCAGTTTCTACCTGGCCTAAGGCCAAGACAGCTATTTAGATATCCTCTCTTCCTACCTGACACTCATCGGGAGTGCTACTCAGTTATCCTCTGCTTCTACTCGGCCTAAGACTAAGATTGCCATTTAGACATCCTTAGTTTCTACCTGGCAAAAACCAGGATTGTTGTTCAGATATCCTCGGTTTCTACCTGACACTAATTGGGACTGCTATACAAATATCCTCTGCTTTTGCCCGGCCTTAGACTAAGACTGCCATTTAGACATCCTCTATTTCTGCTTGGCAAAAACCAGGATTGCTGTTCAGATATCCTCTATTCATTCCTGAGACTCATTAGGAATTCTATTCAGATATCCATTGTATCTACCCAGCCTAAGACCAAGACTGCTATTCAAACATGCTCTGTTTCTATGTGGAAACAATCATGACTGCTCAAATCCTCTATTTCTTCCAGACACTCGTCGGAGCTGCTATTCAGATATCCACTATTTCCACCCATTCCAAGACCAAGACTGCTAATCAAATATCCTTTGTTTCTACTTTGAAAAAATTAGGACTGCAGTTTAGATATCCTCTGTTCCTACCTGACTTTTATTGGGATTGCTATTCAGATATCCTTTATTCCTATGTGACACTTATCAAGATTGCTATTTAGATATCCTCAGTTTCTACCTGGCCCTAGACCAAGACTGCAATTCAGATATCCTCTATTTCTACTTGGCAAAAACCAGGATTGCTGTTCTGATATCCTTTGTTCCTACCTGACACTTATTGGGACTTCTATTCACATATCCTCTGCTTCTACCCGGCCTATGACTTAGATTGCGATTCAAACATCCTTAGTTTCCACTTGGCAAAAATTCAGATTGCTATTCAGATATCATCTGTACCTAACCTACACTCATCAGGAATGCTATTCTGATATCTATTATTTCTACCCGGTCTAAGACCAAGACTGCTATTAAAATATCCTTTGTTTCTTACTGGCCTAAGGCCAAGCCTGTTTTTCAGATATCCTCTATTTCTACTCGGCTTAAGATCGGGACTGCTATTTAGATATCCTCTGTTTCTACCCAACCTAAGACCATGAATGATATTTAGATATCCTTTGTTCCTACCTGACATTCAAGATGAGTGCTACTCAGTTATCCTTCACTTCTATCTGACCTAAGACTAAGACTGCCATTCAGACATCCTCTATTTCTCCCTGTAAAAACCAGGATTACTGTGTAGATATCCTCGATTCGTACCTGACACTCATCAGGACTGCTATACAGATATCTTCTGCTTCAACCCAGTGTAAGACTAAGACTGCCATTCAGACATCCTCTGTTTCTACTTGGCAAAAACCAGGTTTCCTATTCAGATATCAATTTTCCTCCCTGGCACTTATCAGGAACGCTATTCAGATATCCGTTGTTTCTACCCAGCCTAAGACCAAGACTACTGTTCGAATATCCTCTGTTTCTACTTGGAAATAATCAAGATAGCTCAAACATCCTATGTTTCTTCTCGAAACACGTTAGGGCTGCTATTCAGATATCCACTATTTTTCTAATCATCCCAAGACCAATACTGCTATTCAGATATCCTCTGTCTCAACTTGGAAAAAATTTGGACTGCTGTTCAGATATCCTCTGTTCCAACTTGACAGTCATTAGGATTGCTATTTAGATATCTTCTATTTCTAACCAGCCTAAGACCAAGACCGCTATTTAGATATCATCTATTTTGACGTGACACCTATTGGGGGTGCTACACAATTCTCCTTTGCTTCTACCTGGCCTAAGACTAAAACTACCAATCAGACATCTTCTGTTTCTCCCTGACAAAAACCAGGATTGCTGTTCAGATATTCTTGGTTCCTACATGACACTCATCGGGACTGTTGTTTAGATATATTCTACATCAACCCGGCCTATGACTAAGACTACCATTTACACATCCTCTGTTTATACTTGGCATAAATCAGGACTGCTGTTCAGATATCCTCTATTCCTACCAGACACTCATCAAGAATGCTGTTCAGATATCCATTGTTTCTATCCAACCTAAGACCAAGACTGCTATATAGATATCCTCTGTTTCTACTTGGAAATAACCAAGACTGCTCAGACATCCTTTTTTTCTTCCTGACACTCGTCGGGGCTGCTATTCAGATATCCACTATTTCTACCCATCCCAAGACCAATACTATTCAGATATCCTCTGTTTCTACTTGGAAAAAAATAGGACTGCCGTACAGATATCCTCTGCTCATACCTGACACTCATCAGGACTACTATTTAGATATCCTCAGTTTCTACCCGGCCTAAAACCAAGACTACTGTCCAGATATCCTCTGTTCCTACCTGACACTCATCGAGAGTGCTACTCAGTTATCCTCTACTTCTACTCGGCCTAAGACTAAGACTGCCATTCAGACATCCACTATTTCTCCTTGGAAAATGCCAGGATTGCTGTTCAGATATCCTTTGTTTCTACCTGACACTCGTCGGGACTGCTATTCAGATATCCTCTGCTTTTACGCAGCCTAAGACTAAGATTGCCATTCAGACATCCATTGTTTCAACTTTGTAAAAATCTGGATTGCTGTTTAGATATCTTCTATTCCTACTAGACACTCATCAGGAATGCTATTCAGATATCCATTCTTTCTACCCGGTCAAAAACCAAGACTGCTATTAAAATATCCTCTGTTTCTACATGGCCTAAGACCAAGACTGCTGTTCTCATATCCTCTATTCCTACATGTCACTTATTGGGACAGCTACACAGATATCCTCTGTTCCTACCTGTCACTCATTGGGACTGCTATTCAGATATCCTCTGTTTCTACCCACCCGAAGACCAAGACTGCTATTAAGAAATCCTCTATTTCTACTTGACAAAAACCAGGAATACAGTTTAGATATCCTCTGCTCCTACCTGACACTCATCAGGACTGCTATATAGATATCCTTTGTTTCTACCTAGCCTAAGTCCAAGACTGTTGTTTAGATATCCACTATTCCTAACTAGCACTCATCAGAAGTGCTACTCAGTTATCCTCCACTTCTATTCCGCCTAAGATTAAGACAGCCAATCACGCATCCACTGTTTCTACCTGGCAAAACCAGGATTGTTGTTCAAATATCCTCGGTTTCTACCTGACACTCATCAGGACTGCTATATAGATATCCTCTGTTTCTACAGGGCCTAAATCCAAGATTGCTGTCTAAATACCCTCTATTCCTACCTGACACTCATCAAGAGTGCTACTCAATTATCCTCCGCTTCTATCCGGCCTAAGACTAAGTCTATCATTCACGCATTCTCTGTTTCTACCTGGCAAAAACCAGGATTGCTGTTCAGATATCGTCGGTTCCTACCTGACACTCATCGGGACCCCATTTAGATATCCTCTACATCTAGCTGGCCTAAGACTAAGACTACCATTCAGACATCCCTTGTTTCTCCATTGCAAAAACCAGGATTACAGTTCAAATATCCTCGGTTCCTAACTGACACTCATCAGGACTGCTATTTAGATATCCTCCGCTTCAACCTGGCCTATGACTAAGACTACCATTCAGACATCCTCTGTTTCTACCTGGAAAAAACCAGGATTACTGTTTACATATCCTCTATTCCTACCTAACACTCATAGGGAATGCTATTCAAACATCCATTGTTTCTACCCAGCCTAAGACCAAGACTGCTATTTAGATACCCTCCGCTTCAACCTGGACTATGACTAAGACTACCATTCAGACATCCTCTGTTTCTACCTGGAAAAAACCAGGATTACTGTTTACATATCCTCTATTCCTACCTGACACTCATCTGGAATGCTATTCAGATATCCATTGTTTCTACCTAGCCTAAGACCAAGACTGCTATTCAGAAACAATCAAGATTGCTCAGACATCCTCTATTTCTTCCCTAAACCCGTCGGGCTACTATTCAGATATCCACTATTTTCTACCCGTCCCAAGACCAATACTGCTATTCAGATATCCTTTGTTTCTACTTGGAAAAAATTAGGACTGTTGTTCAAATATCCTCTATCCCTACCTGACACTCACCAAGACTGCTATTTAGATATCCTTAGTTTCAACCCGGCCTAAGACCAAGACTGATGTTGAGATATCCTCCGTTCCTACCTGACACTCATTGGGAGTGCTACTCAATTATCCTCTGCTTCTACCCGAACTAAGACTAAGACTGCCATTTAGACATCCTCTGTTTCTCCCTGGCAAAAACTAGGATTGCTGTTCAGATATCCTCGGTTCGTACCTGACACTCATCAGGACTGCTGTTCAAATATCCTCTGGTTCAACCCACCTTAGACTAAGACTGCCATTTAGACATCCTCTCTTTCTACTTGGTAAAAATTTGGATTGCTATTTAGATATCCTTTATTCCTACTTGACACTCATTAGGAATGCTATTCAGATATCCATTGTTTCTACCTAGCCTAAGACAAGGACTGCTATACTGATATCCTCTATTTCTACTTGCAAATAATCAAGACTGCCCAGACATCCTCTATTTCTTCCTGACACTTGTCTGAGCTAATATCCTGATATCCACTATTTGTACCCGTACCAAGACTAATGCTATTAAGATATCCTCTGTTTTTACTTGGAAAAAATTAGGACAACTATTCAGATATCCTCTATTCCTACCTGACAGTCATCAAGACTACTATTTAGATATCCTCGGTTTCTACCATGCCTAAGACCAAGACTGCTGTTCAGATATCCTCTGTTTCCACCTGACACTCACCGGGAGTACTACTCATTTATCGTCTGCTTCTACTCGGCCTAAGCTAAGATTGCCGTTAAGACATCCTCTATTTTTGCTGGCAAAAACCAGGATTGCTGTTCAGATCTCCTCGGTTCCTACCTGACAGTTATCGGGACTTCTATTCAGATATCCTCTGCTTCTATCCAGCCAATGACTAAGACTACCATTCAGACATCCTCTGTTTCTACCTTGCAAAAACTAGGATTGCTGTTCAGATATCCTCAATTCCTTCCTGACACTCATTGGGACTGCTATTCAGATATCCTCTGCTTTTACCAGGCCTAAGACTAAGACTGCCATTCAGAAATCCTCTATTTCTACTTGGCAAAAACCAGGATTGCTATTCAGATATCCTCTATTCTACTTAACACTCATCAGGAATGCTATTTAGATATCCAATGTTTCTACCCAACCTAAGACCAAGACTGCTATTTAGACATCCTCCATTTCTTCTCGACACTCGTCGGGGCTGCTAATCAGATTTCCACTATTTTGATCCGACCCGAGACCAAGAATGCTATACAGATATCCTCTGTTTCTACTTGGAAAAAATTAGGACTGTTGTTCAGATATCCTCTGTTCCTACCTAACACTCATCGGGACTGCTATTTGAATATCCTCTGTTCCTACCTGACACTCATCGAGGCTGCTATTCCAATATCCTCTATTTCTACCCGGCCTTTGACCAAAACTACTATTCAGATATCCTTTCTTTCTTCTTGGCAAAATCGGGACTGCTATTCAGATATCCACTCTTTCTTCTTGGAAAAATCGGGACTGCTATTCTGATATCCACTATTTCTACCTAGCCTAAGACCAAGATTTCTATTCATATATACTCTGTTTCAACTTGGCAAAAATCAAGACTGCTATTCAGATATCCTCTGCTCCTACCTAAAACTCACCAATCGAGGTCGAGCGTCAACATTATGGTTGTTCATTGCATGAATGTGGTTAATATATATATATATTTATTGTGCCTTGTTCTTAATTCATGTTTGCCATGCTTAGATATTTAGTTGAAATTTTCATTAACATGTTCTTTAGTTGATTGCTTGTTTTACTTTTTTCATTGATTTCAAAATCCGCTAATGATCACCAAAACCTTTTTTTTTTTTTTTTTAAATTCAAAACTGATTTATATTTTTATTAAATACAGATCTGAATTTTTTCTAGTCTCAAAATTGATCTATATTTTTACTAAGTACAGATCTAAAATTTTTTTCTGGTCTCAAAACTGATCTGCATTTTCATTAAATATAGATCTAAAAAAAATTATGAAAAAATTTTATTTTCTATAAAATTGTAAATTTTGAAATTTCAAAGAAGAAATTAAGAGTTAGATTAAAGTCTTTCTTTTTAGTATATGGTACATGCATAGTAAGTTTGTCTCATGAATATGAATTTACCTTCAAAAAGCAGATCTGATTTTTACAAATCAAATCTTTTCCTTTAACTCTTCAAAACAAATGTAATTTTTCTTAACAAAATACTTTTTTTTTTATCCTTTACAAAAAACAAATCTGATTTTTACAAATCAAATCTCTTTTTTTTTTTTTTTAACTTTACAACAATAGATCTGATTTTTCTTGATAAAATCTTTCTTTTTGCCTTTTACAAAAATAGATATGATTTTCTATAAAACAAGTCTCATTTTTTTTACTTTTCAAAACAATTATGATTTTTCTTTAAAAAGAGGACATTATTCATAAGGCAAATTTGTTTAAATTAATTTTTGTCAAGTGTTTTTCATGTGTATTATAACATATTATTCAACATCATACAAAAGGGTATATAATGGCCATTGGAGTCTAGAAGACCAGACTTTGTTTGGGCAGAATGGATGCCTAAGACCTTCCCATTCCGTAACCTAGCCCCCAAACTTAGGATTTTGGTTAGTAGATTAGTGTTTTGCCTTTAATTTTGGTAGATTGTAACTAGGACCAAAGTTTTGTATTTTTTGGCATAGATTGTAACTAGGACCAAAGCCTTGTAAGGTTAATCTACCAAATTGTAACCTTTTTTTTATTCAATCTTTGACATTTGATGTATTTTGAATATGTAATTGTATTCATTTTTTTCTTATTTTTTTAATAAAAAAAATAAGTGGTGACTCCACACCATTACCCAAAAGAGATGTGCCTTAAAGCACCAAAATCTCCTTTCAAAAGCACCTCAAGTTCCCGGTCTCTCAGAGTGGTGACTCCACTAAGGATGTCAAGGGGCTAAGGTTCGTATTAAACTTTAAGTGACTGATAGGCCAAAAACGAATTGTCCCCTTGTGATGGATTAATTGATTAATTAGCCAAGTTTATTAATTAATCAAATTAACATGCAAACGCGTGGTAGCACAAACAAATCACCAATTAAACTAAGTATGCAGTGGAAATTAAATGACACGGTGATTTGTCTACGAATGGGGAAAACCTACACGGCCGAAACCCAATCGGGTGATTTTAAGGTCACCACTCCCGAAACTCCACTATTATCACAACATGCGGTTACAAGTAAAGGAATCCCAAGTACCTTACCAAATTACAGTTGAACCCTTACCCCAATACCCAATTGGACTTGTTCTGTAGTGACAATTTCTTCTTTCAATGCACGGCTCCCAAGTACGTGACTAGCCAAAAATGAATTGACCCCTTGTGATGGATTAATTGATTAATTAGCCAAGTTTATTAATTAATCAAATTAACTTGCAAATGCGTGGTAGCACAAACAAATCACCAATTAAACTAAGTATGCAGCGAAAATTAAATGACATGGTGATTTGTTTATGAATGGGAAAAACCTACACGGAAAAAACCCCACCGGGTGATTTTAAGGTCACCACTCCCGAAACTCCACTATTATCATAACAAGCGGTTACAAGTAAAGGAATCCCAAGTATCTTACCAAACTACAGTTGAACCCTTACCCCAATACCCAATTGGACTTGTTCTGTAGTGACAATTTCTCCTTTCAATGCACGGCTCCCAAGTATGTGACTAACCAATTTGATGCGCGGATCCCAGTACGCGGCTTACTCCTTTGCACGAATCCCAGTACGTGACTAACTCCACAGCAACCCTTTGATTATTATAGTTGATTTACAGTAGCTTCACATAGAAACACCAATAAGATCTTCAATGTTGGTGTAAGAGACTTTACTTGGTAACAAAACCCAAAGGCGTACAAGAAACGCAGCAAGAACTCTTTATTCTGTAGGAGGAGGCTAGGGTTTCAAAAAGAAAACCTTATGAAGCTCTCTGGGTTAGGTTTTTCTTTTTCCACCTCCTTTAAATAGGTGCTTTAATGGGCTCTCCTATTCCAAATAGATTTACACAAACCTTGGGCTTTCCTAGTCCAATAAGAATTATACAAACCCATAAACAAATAAACTTTTAGAGTAAAAATGTTGTTGGCTATAATCTAAAACCCGTAAGCTTGATCGATCGGGACATCTGTCGAGCTTTAATGAATCTCGACAGATCGAGCTTCTGTCGAGGAGGTATCAAGACCTGTAGTTTGCACTTTTCTTGAGTAATCTTCATGTCTTCATTTTAACCACTTGTAATGATCATCTTGAACTTACTTAGATTTACCCAAACACAAGTAAAGTGCATTTTGTCAAAGGATATGCCAATTACATAAAAATATGTCCCCAACAATCTCCCCCTTTGGCAATCTGTGACAAAACCACAAGAGTACATTGAATGTCATAGAATACATTCTACTCAAGATGAGAAAATAAATAAGCCTAGTCTAAAAGATCTAAACCTTGGAAGTTGCTGCAAAAAGAAGGTTTGGAATCTTGACTTGGCTTTAACTTGTCTTTCTTGAATGGCACTTAAACAAAACACATCAAGGTACCATGTGGAAAACAATGACAAGTTAAATAAATAAGAAACATGTGTATAAAAAGTGAAAAGAAACAACACATGTGAGATAAAGAGTGAAACACATACATCATCACATATATCACTTGATAAGCATCATGTATGTAAAAATGGTTACAAAACCAAAAGTTACACAACACAAAAATATATTAATATCAATGAAGTTCTCCCCCTAAGTCTATTACTCCCCCTAAGGAATGACATTCAATTCTCAAATTTCTCCCCCTTTTTGACACGATTGTCAAAGGGTATAAAAAGCCAAAAGACTTGATCGAAGATAGACAGAAAATAGATACAAAGGGAACGAGGAGAACAAGGAACCATAGACCTGCGAGAAAAAGGAAAACAAGATGCTATGGACACAAAGGAAGAAAAAAATGCAAAACAAAGAAAAATGAAATGCATGCAAGGGGATCTCGATGGATCGAGAGGTGTCGAGAAGCTATCGAGCCAACCTTGATGGATCGAGAAAGTGTCGAGGATCTATCGAGCAAACAGGAGATATCTCGATCGATCCACCTAGCTATTGAGATGTGTCGAGATTGCGATAAAATACAACTAAAGAGCTCGACAGATAAGCCAAGTATCGAGAGGTGTCGAGATGGCTTAAAACAATTTTTCAAAGAGGAGAAAAACACAGATATGAATGCAATCATGCATGCAACTCAACCAATGATCCAATTAACATATTAGACTCTCAAAATCATCTCTTAACAATGATTTTAAGAACATGGATCCCAAAACACACACTCACACACTAAACAAGTCTAACCAATTTTATATTTCAAAAACAAGTCAAGATAGTTTAGTGAGTATACATCAACACATGTAAACCTTGTGATGGCCAAATCACATTGTACCTGCACATGTATCAAACGTAGCAAAGAATATTGCGTGTTGTGTGTGAAAACATTGCAAGATTGCATATGTGTCTCAAAGTTATGACGATTTGAGATATGAGAAAATCACTTTAACTCACACACAATCATAATTGTTTGATGGGGACTATCACCTTTGAGGTACATCCTATAACTCCCACATCTCCTAGAAAACACGCTTGCAATCATATTTAAAGCATTTTTGTTCTTTTTGCTTTTATTTTCTTTTTATTAAGCAAACAATGCATGGGTATACAAAGGACAGAAAAGAAATACCCAATTATGTTAAGCTTTTGACATTGCACTTTTGCTATGCCGAAGCATACAGATGTCATATCATGATTGGCAGGTAACAGTGGTGAGATGGTTATTTATGCCTTTCTCTTAGGATTTTCTAGTCCTGCCCGTCAAAAAGAGTGATACGAGTGTTAAGTTCAAGAGATGCTCATAGAGATGCTCATCTAAGCTACAAGAGATACAAAGTTTAGAAAACTCTGTTTCAAAGGCCATTTTAAGGTTCACAAGAACCGATGTACACGAACACACACTGTTTTTGTATTTTTTTGAATTTTTTTTAAACAAAATAAAAGCTAACCAATCAAACAAAAACAGACAAGCAGCATGAAAGCATGAAAGAAAGATGCAAATGCATGAAGGTATGATAGAAACTGCAGATGCATGAAAGCATGATTCCAAAAGCAGATAAGAAATCAAGCAAAGAGAGTCCTACTTTAGATAGAAAGAATTAAAGCAGAGGACAAACAGAAAAGACAATTAAGTCTTAGGATCCTTTATCACCCACACACCACGAGTCTTTGGCTGTGAAGATGAAAAGGCACGTGTCCTAGTATGACTACTAAAGGACATAGAGGAATTAGAATTCCCCTTAAATTGAGTCAAAAAGCTCAAAACTTTTAATAATTCACCAAGAATAGGTACAGAGCCTTTAGACAAAGGATGAGACCTATTGGACACTCGCTTATGAGGAAACAACTTGAAACAATTAGGACTAGTGTGACCAAAAACACCACAATGGTGACAAACATGAGCAGTTCTAGGACTACTCAACACCTTAGAAGGAGGTCTAACCTTAGACGTTGACAGAGACCTTAACTTAGGACAATTTGGCCTAATATGACCAACAATATGACAATGATGACAAGTGGGGACAAATTTAGAATTTTTATTCAACCTAAGAGGAGTTTTAGACATAGGTTTAGACACTTCAACGTTAACATCAGATTGTTTACCTTTGTCTATCCTAGCAATATTAGCCTTCAACTCTTCATTATTCCTTTTAAATGGGGGAATATAAAAATCTATTTCCTTTAAGTTAGGCTCAACAACAAGTTTGGCACTAATTAAATTTTTAACTTCAGTTTTAAATTCAACTAGTTGCTCTTCCAAACTCTTAATTTTGTCCACTTGAGATGAAATTTGATTTTCAAAATTCTCATTCAAATTATTGGCTTCATCCAATTTTGCAATAAAATCATCTTTTTCAAGCTTGATCTTTTCAAATTTAGCTTTTAATTTTGTAGAACATTCAAGAGATTTCATACAAAAATTATAAAGCTTGCAATAGACATCATGAATATCATCATCATCATTCAACACAAGATCATGCAAATCAAATGACAGCAAAGATTAAACCCTAATCAGAGTGTGCCTGCTCCGATACCACTTGATAAGCCAAAAACGAATTGACCCCTTATGATGGATTAATTGATTAATTAGCCAAGTTTATTAATTAATCAAATTAACATGCAAACGCGTGGTAGCACAAACAAATCACCAATTAAACTAAGTATGCAGCGGAAATTAAATGACACGGTGATTTGTTTACGAATGGGAAAAACCTACATGGCAAAAACCCCACCGGGTGATTTTAAGGTCACCACTCCCGAAACTCCACTATTATCACAACAAGCGGTTACAAGTAAAGGAATCCCAAGTACCTTACCAAACTACATTTGAACCCTTACCCCAATATCCAATTGGACTTGTTCTGTAGTGATAATTTCTCCTTTCAATGCACGACTCCTAAGTACATGACTAACCAATTTGATGCACGGATCCCAGTACGCGGCTTACTCCTTTGCACGAATCCCAATACGTGACTAACTCCATAGCATCCCTTTGATTGTTGTAGTTGATTTGCAGTAGCTTCACATGGAAACACCAATAAGATCTTCAATGTTGGTGTAAGAGACTTTGCTTGGTAACAAAACCCAAAGGCGAACAAGAAACGCAGCAATAACTCTTTCTTCTATAGGAGGAGGCTAGGGTTTCAAAAAGAAAACCTTATGAAGGTCTCTAGGGTTAGGTTTTTCTTTTTCCACCTCCTTTAAATAGGTGCTTTGAAGATAATGGACAGAAATTGATATCAAAACTGAATTTCATTGATGCTATAGCCTTAAAGTTCAGTTTAACATACTTAAACTCAAAATTAAACAACATCATAACATCAATATCAGTTTTTATCCAACAATAATTTCAACAACCATGCAGAAAAATAATTTCTAACAACATCAAACTATTGTCAATAATTCCAAAACTCAAAATATGTTAAATAGATACGAAATGAAGACCGCTCCAATGCCAATTGTTGGTTAGATACATGTTTGTATCACATACATAACAAACGCAGCGGAAAAATAACGGATCTACTTCATTCATAAATGTTAACATGTACTATGTAAGTTTCAGAATTTAAGAACGAGAGAGTGTACCTTGGTGCAGTGAATTTCAAAACCGAAGATCCGAAGCACTTGGGAACACTTTTAATCTTCACTCTAATTCCACTAATGCCCAAGAAGTGTAGTCTCTCAATTAGTTTTCCAAGGGAGAATGTCAAAGTGTCTAACACTTCTTACACACTTTTTCACAATAGTGTTTTATCTTTTCACATTTTCACACACTGAAAAATTCTATATGTTTCTCCCTTTGTATCTAACTGATTATCTGATTGGTCTGGCCTTTTAGGCCTTTCCAATTGGGCTTAATTGTGTGGCTTGGAGTGGGACCAAAAGGGATCAATAAGATACTAGCTCCAATGGGCCTTGGGTTTTTCTGTCAACTCTTGACAAGTCCAAAGTTACCATTAATTATATTTAATACTACTATATAAATAGAACTACACTCTAGGCCTTATTTATAAATTATATCTCAAGACTTTATTGTACATGCAACCCCTTCATCAAATATTCGTAGTAATACAAAGTCATGAATGTAGACTGCCACTTTGTAGATTACTACATCTTAATTCCTTGAATACCCAGTTTAATCCTTTAAAGTTATTCATCATATATTTATGAAATCCAATTTCATAAATATATACTTTAGTAACTTCTTACCAAAGTGGCTGGGCCTAACTCTTTGAATAACAAACCCATTAAACTTATCTCAAGGGAATATTTTGTATCTCCGTTAAGAGACTATGAATTCCATCTTGAGAATATATGTTTCATCAACACTAAATGTGATTGCCCAACATACTGAGGTTTTGACCGTTACTTTAGATCTCACTCCTGATATATCAAAGCAACCTACACGTCATGATCAAGTCCATTATTCTCTCAGGATTAAGAGTTCATGTAAATAGAAGTCGTGAGTTTATTATTCATTTGACTGTCATTAGGAGACTAATAAATCCTACACCAGTCCAGTTCAATATGTCTTAACTTTTAAAATATATCAACATACCAACTAGAAATTTCCATTTCCATGATCAAGACAAATAATCTTAGTTGATGTGTTATAGTCTTCATAGATGAAATGCCCAATTTCATCACCGACTACGAACTAAAATTCTGAGTTTACAAAAAATTTGTGATTTATATCTTCTGTGACTAAATCCCATAAATAACATACTATGCATCTCATGGACTATATGATAATGTCCCAAAATTCATGTTACCATTATCTTTAGATAATAATAAAACAACTTTATTAAACACAACATTAAGTCATACATAATGTCATACATAGCATCATACAATAGCATTTAAGGACACACATCCTAACAATTCCCTCCTAGGCCTTGGAGGTGGCCTTGTGATATTTGCATCGGTGCAATGGGCACAATCAATTGATAAGGATCATTTTTATGAATATTAGAAAACTTCTATAGCCTTAGAACTAGATCCTAAATTCTTTTTAAACCTCTATACGCCATCATTTTTATAGTGCCATTATTTATTGCATCCTTAATTTGGGTTCCAGTAGCAATCAAAGCTTTAAAATTAGGAAAATATTGAGCAAACAAGTACTTAAGGTATACAGGTAATAAATTCTTTACAGCCATCTGTGCAGCTTTGGACCTCCACTTTGTAATGAAGGTAGAGAAAGATTCCTTTGGCTCTTGCTTTGTAGTCTCAAGATCTCTCCT
Source organism: Castanea sativa (assembly GCF_040712315.1). NCBI lineage: Eukaryota > Viridiplantae > Streptophyta > Magnoliopsida > Fagales > Fagaceae > Castanea > Castanea sativa. The sequence goes on from NC_134017.1 coordinate 34,817,134, forward strand.
TGTTTTATCTACTTCTATGCTGTATTTGTATTGCTTGTGAAACTCTCGGCAGATGTCCTTCCAACTCCTTGCTCTAGTATCTTCTAGGTTGAGGAACCACCTAAGAGCGGCTCTAGTCAGAGTGTTTTGGAACATATGAGCATGAAGTTCCTTTGTCGCACCTAGGGGCTGCATGGCCCTTATATCCCATCTTCAAATGGGACTTTGGGCAACCGGTCTCGTCAAACTTGTCTAAGGTTGGCATCTTGAACTTCGGAGGCAGTCTTACATCAAGGAAAAGTGAAAGGGATTGAAAGGGGTGCATACATGTTTGTTGTTTCGATGGCACACAATATGATAACAAACAACAGAATATCATACATCTCAACAAACATAAATAAACAAACAACAATATCATGCAAGACTATGCAAACATAAAGGTACGTATTTGGTCACTTAAGTCCTACATGAAGCTTAGCCCTCGACATCCCCAGTGGCGTCACCACTGTGAGAGACCGCAAACTTGGTGCTCTAAAAAAAGAGATTTGGGTGCTTTTTCAAGAAACCTCTCTTTTTGGGTAAGTGGTGTGGAGTTACCACTTATATTTTTTATACAAAAAAAGAAAAAGAAAAAATTAAATACAACTTTACATGTCTAAAATGTTCCATTATCATTAATTGAATAAGAAAAGTACAAATTTGATAAATTGAATACTACATGGCTTTGGGTCCTAGTTACAAACTACTAGAAATAAAAAACAAATATAAAGCCTAGGTCTATCTATTCCAAAGACACTAAATTCGGAGGCTAGGTTACGGAATAGGAAGATATTAGGCACCCATTTCGCCTAAACAGAGTTTAGTTTTCTAAACTCTCATGACCAATGTACCCATTTATGCATGATACGAATGATATGTTTCGTACATGACAAACTTAAACCTAAACTAAATCACATAAATCTACTTCATGAATGCATCCTCTTCTTTGTTAAAAAATTCAAATTTGTTTTTGTGCATAAAAAAAATAAATTTGATTCGTATAAAATCGAATCTGTTTTAGTATAGTTTTAAAAAAAATTAGTTTTGGTGAAGAAAAATCAAATCTGTTTTATTAAATAAAACAAGGTTTTTTGCTTAAAAATGTCAGATTTGCATCTAAGGAAGATACAAATATGTTTTTATATTAAAAATTCAGATCTGCATCTAAGGAAGATACAAATATATTTTTGTGTTAGAAAAATTCAAACTTGCATCTAAGGAAGATACAAATCAGTTTTTTATTTTGAAAAATTCAGATTTGCATCTAAGGAAGATACAAATAAGTTTTTGACTTTGAAAAATTTAAGATTTGCATCTAAGGCACATACAAATCAATTTTTGATTTTGAAAAATTCAGATTTGCATCTAAGAAAGATACAAATTAGTTTTTGATTTTGAAAAAGATGTGATAATAAGCATATTTTTAAAACTCAAAAAGATAAATCATGACAACAAAACATCGGAACATATTCCAACAAAAAAAAAATTAGCTACACACGGTATGAACATTAAAAATTAAAACTAAAAGAATATTTACTCATCGATCATTAAAATAAAAGAAATAGAAAAAACGGTAAAGAAAGAC